>NW_022688036.1:82750-97980 GCF_011630105.1 Anneissia japonica | reverse complement strand
TGGAATATGTTACGACATGCACCATGTTATCATTAACGTTTAGCAACTCAAATTTTAGAGAATCTGCTAATCCAATTATGGGAGTGTAACTGTCTCTTATACACATCTAGATGTGTATAAGAGACAGATATATATATTGTATTTCACAATGTCTGTTAATACTCCTGATTTATTTTGTCCAGTGTCCTTCCATATGTAGTGAATAACCTGTGGTTTGGACCTTTAACTAGGCTGAATTGCACACAGGCGTGTACCAACTCATTCTACAACTTTTTACATTTTCATTTACATTTACATCTATGTCCTATTTTTAATTCATTCATTGATACCACAATTTACATTTGTTTAGGTCTGTCAGTGGAAGTCTACTATCTGCTGGTAGTTGCCATAATAGTTCGTCAAACTCAGGATTGAGTTTACATTCACACTCAAGTGTGAACTCACATTCTCTCTCAAACACTCTACCTTTTACTCCAAGTCCAATACCAAGCCACGAAGCATTAACGGAGACAGACGATCTAGTGGCTTTTGAGCGATCCTTGTCTCGTGAGATGTCGCTTGAGACACCGTCTGAGTTTTCACTTACACACTTGACTTTGGAAATGTTGAAGGTAATTTATTTATCAATGTATGTATTCATGCATTTTCTCCAGTTTGTAAAGTAAATCTTTTTTCCATTGCCAAATAGATCTGCGATAAATGTTTAGCCGAGCATTTAGTCAAGACAGGCAAACAGAGGGCATTTAGTAGTGTCCTATTACTAAACAAACATGTATTAGACATGGACACTCCTAAATTTTCATTCACAAAGTCAAATCCAATGATTGTGGAACCAATCAGAAGCAGAAATGTGTTAATAGAAAATGGAGAGAATGTTTGGTTGTTTTTCTGCTTCATTTTTCGATTGGTTCATGATTTTTTTTTCTGTTTTTTCTTCTTTTTTTTTAAAATTTAGCTCTGATTACTGTATATGAAGCTTTATTGCAGCAATGTAGCAAGTGTACTTTTTCAGAGAGCTCTTATTCATCCATGCTTATACCATAATGTGAGAACATTCTGAAATCAGCATTATGTGATTGGCTGGGATACAGACTGTAGTATTTTATTTGACAAAAGCATGTGACATGCATAAATATGGTCATCAAGACCATATATAGGCATATCAAGACCATATATAGGCATATCAAGACCATATATAGGCATATCAAGACCATATATAGGCATATCAAGACCACATATAGGCATATCAAGACCATATATAGGCATATCAAGAACATATATAGGCATATCAAGACCATATATAGGCATATCAAGACCATATATAGGCATATCAAGACCATATATAGGCATATCAAGACCATATATAGGCATATCAAGACCATATGTAGGCATTATGTGATTGGCTGGGATACAGACTAGTATTTTATTTGAAAAAAGCATGTGACATGCATAAATATGGTCATCAAGATCATATATAGGCATATCAAGACCATATATAGGCATATCAAGACCATATATATAAGCATATCAAGACCATATATAGGCATATCAAGACCATATATAGGCATATCATGACTAAAGCTGGGCATACAACAGTTTTTTGTCAAAGAAAATCTGATAATGATTTGGACAGAGCCTTATACACTGAGGCGCTATCAGTATTCATGACATATAGCACTTAAATAATCAAATTATCTAAAATGTGAATCTTTTTTTTAGGCTCCTGTTGACCACTATAAGCAGTGCTCAGATCCATCTTTTTTGATTAACACAATAAGAACTGTGTTTACATCATCAGATGCCCTTAATTCAAGTTTTCTTGTAAGTAAAGGATAATATTTTTGTATCACTTTGTCTTTGTTCTAAATCAATTTTAAATGTAAATTTTTTTCTCTTGTGTTGATGTTGATTTTTCCAGAATTTCCTCACACATGTGTTACTAAAACTTTGAATTGTTTTTTTTTTTTTTTCAAATTGTATATATTTAAAATTAAGAGCATACTACACAAATGGTTAATTTAATTGGTTGAATATTTGATGTTGTATTTGTTCATTTATTTTTTAAGGTTAATGCTTTTTAATGATATTTGAGTAAGTTTTGCTTTTTTATGTTTAAAATCAGTTATATATTTGTGCTGATCATGTAATTGGTGTTTACACAGTGAATATTTTTTAAAAATACAAAATAATACTCAAAATCTGAACATGCCAGTACTTTAAAGTCAGGCTCCGGAGGAAAAAAAATTTTGATATGTTGTAGAACTGATTTTTCTAAGACAGAAAAAGGTTGTTTGACTAAAAACTGGGGAACTGTGAATGAGATACAGATTTTTTAATATTTAAAAACTGGGGGAAAAAGGGGCGTAACTGCCCATTTTTACACCTTATTCCCCCAGTTTTTAAATATTAAAAAATCCGTATCTCATTCACCGTTCCCCAGTTTTTCGTCAAACAACTTTTTTCTGTCTTAGAAAAATCAGTTCTACAACATATCAAAAAAATTTTTTCCTCCGGAGCCTGACTTTAAGTTCCCTTAGTGAGGAAGTTAAACACAAGCACATTATCAGATGTTTTGTTGCTTGCAGATTCTCTTGAACTGAATGTATACAGTATTTTGCTGAAAATGTTAATATGATTCTCAAATTTAGAGGAGGGCATTAATTATTACTACCTTTCTTTTAATTATAGCTCAAAGAAGATGACATATGCAGTGGAGTTGACCTGGAAGCAGTTGACAGGGCATATGACCTTCTTTTGAACTTGTATCCACCTGATGTCTTCCAATCCACAATGAATAATTCACTTGAGATCCTGATGTCTTCCATTCATCCTGCTTCCATTCAATCTTCAGAAATTAACCAGGTATAACCCACTAAGACTTATGCCCGTATTCTTAAAACATACTTTAGTCAAATTTCGAAATAGAACTTCAATTTGTATTCACAAACAACGTAGTCGAAGTTCTAACTACGCCTAAATCAAGTGTTAGTTGTAGTTCAGCTGAAGATGGCTGGCAAGTAACAGCTACAAACTAACCAATGAAAAGAGCTAATTTTAATAGCGGACTAAATTTTAGAGATCCGGTAACGCGGATAAATATTAAACTGCAGTCTGTCTTTTAAAAACATATTTCCTCATAATTCATAATAGACCATTATTTGCCTAACTAATATTCTATAATAATCTATATTAGCCGTTAACATCTAACGATAGAGAATTTGAACTGTCACTCAAAATTTGCTTTGTTTGGAGAACTATTATAGTTGAGGTCGAGCGAGGGCAGCGCCATCTTTGTTGTTGTTACGGTGAAGCTACGTGACCGCAACGCGAGGGGATTTCGTGCAAATCAGGAACTGTTACATGTGGCTAGCAAAACATGTTAATTTTGCCTTTTGGAAGTTAAACGTAATGTCCCTTTGTTTAAAACACACTGGAGATACATCGGACCTATTTATACAATCGTTTTTATTCACTTAACTTTATCGTAAGTTACAAAAAACACTTTTTTAGTGGGGTAAGTATTTCAAGTCGGCGATTTAGCCTGACCCTAGGCTGACTAAATAAAATTGGCCTGAGGAGGTATAATTTTAGTCGAGGTTCGCATGATTTAGTCGTAGTGCTAGTCAAAGTTCTTTTTAAGAATAGGAAATGACGTACTTCTGAAGTTTCAGCTTGAAATACAACTGAAGTTGGTTTTAAGAATACTGGGTTAATTTCCAGTAGGGTTCCTCTAGTGGTGAATTGGCAGTACATCAGGAGACAATGCTCTACTCTTTGCCAAAGAGTGTACTGTGTTCTTTAGTGTGCACATGGGCTACAATGCACGGGACCAACGGCTTAAACTTCTCATCCGAAAGACAGTGCCCTTATGCAACTAAAACACAAGGAGAGCAGTGATAAGAATTGAACCAGGGACCTAGAGATCTCCATGGTTTAGTGCACACACACAGTGGCTACCACTAGTTTAGCTGACTGAGCTAACTGCTTGCTTTTATCTTTGACTTTCTCTCTGATTCAGCCCATTATTATTATTATTTTTTTTTTTTAAATGTAATTATTGGGTTTAATTTCTCCTGTGATTCATTAACTAACAAGTAATGCCGGTTATTCTGCTTCTGGTTAGTTTGTAGGATGTTTCCTAGCTTAGCTTTTCAAATTTTTCTTTTGCTGCAGTTTATTTTCTCATGAGCCTCAAGTATTTCTTTATATTAATGGATATGAGTGCATACAAATCAAATTTATTTTTATGGTTATGATTAATTACACACTGAAATTGCTGTTCATGTTGCTTGTAATTGTAAGCTGTAAATTATATTCTTTTGTAGTTTCAGATACTTCTAGCAAGCCCTTTGTTTGTTGGGAGTCATGAACTCCTACGCAAGCTGTGTGCAATACTGGGGGCGCTGTGTAAGTCAGCAAAGAGAGCTATTGTAAGAGTGTTGAGCTGTTATGACAAGAAGACATTTCAGAAGCTTATTGCGATGTTTAATGTCCATCTTTCAGCCACACTGCACCCACAACAAGGGTTAGTATCATAATTATCTGTTGTGAGAATCTCCATTATTTTCATAATCAATCTGTGTTCCGTAAATGATTTTATACTAAACTTTATTAAAACATCACAAGACAATGTATGAGACTGTCTTAAACCTAAGTTGGTTTTGATGACTTTTACATTGATTTAATGTTTATGAAATTCGTGCATCCAACTGCAAATGTCATAGCTGCAAAAGCAGGAGTATTATCATTTAAGCATAACATATTTTGCTTTAAGAATTATTTTAGCCAATGTGCTAGTAATTTTATAAGGTTAACTGTACTTATTGTTTTTGGCCGAAAATATTAACTAATAATAAATATAATAGGACTTTTATGTCCTTTTATTCTGGAAAAATACTTTAGAACATGGTGTAGCCTGATTGATTAATTAAATTATACATTTAATAATAAAATACATTACCGAACATTGTACAGTGAAACTTCTTAGTTAACACATCAGTATGTGAGAATAGTATCTCATACTATAAAAAGGCAAACTGGTTACAATGCTTTCAAGTTAAATTTATTGTTTTAATTTATTTTAATTTATCATTGATGCTATTGATTTGATCAATTTATCTCCAGGTCCGAAGGCAATTTAATTGATGCAGCCAAAGTTCTTCAAATTCTGTACGATGCGAACACACATTCCGGCAAGACGCTAGCAGCTCGTGAACAATTCTACTCTGATGATCTCTCAAGGTACCATGTCAAACGAAATTGAATCTTCTTTGCATTAAAGAATCATCAGAAAAAGACCTAGGGACTAAAATAACAATTTTTATTCATGGGCAGGATTCCAATTTCCTCAAAATGCTCCATGAGTTGCTGTGGGCTGTGACTTTACTACAGCTATTTATTCTTCTTCTACAGCAATAGGCTTCATAAATTGTTATAAGAATAGGCCTATTCTATAAATGTAAGTGTATCATCCATTGCTGGGTCAGGTGACTCAACAGCAAAAAACTTGCTGTTGAGCCTGGGATTTACAACAGCAGTGGAAGGCCTTTTCTACAGCAATTGCTATCGGTGCTGTGGGGAAATTTGAACCGTGATGCTGATCCCTCATAGTAACATTTATTTGAAACTTTCTCGACACTAAATAATCTGTATTGTGTTATTATTTGGTAAACTTAGGACTTACAGTTAGGCTTAGGCAATTTTACCAGCCGTGGACTCAAGCTACATGCTTCTAAATAGGTACCCATATATGCTTCTGTGTGGGGCAGGAGAAATGTGTTTATGTGCATGCCAAAGAAGACACAATATTATGTCATCATTAATTAATAAAATTTGGGTAACATTAACTAGTAATTGTTTTATTAAATTTAATCAATTTCAATTAAAAATCATTTTAATTACCAATTATTTAACAGTTCTTACATTTTATTCTTTTAGAAAGCTTGATTACAAGACTGAGTACAGTAAATGGAGATTAAGTCAAGAAGCAGACAGTACAAGGAATCCAACAAGTGCAGCAGCTAATCAGTTTACATCTCTTCTAAACTTTCCTTTCCTCTTTGATCCAGCTGTAAGTTAAACTTTTGTTATTGTTTGCATGAAGTTAACTTAATATTTATAATTGTACATTAATACATTTTTATATAACGCATGTTAGATAAAAATTCTTCTCACTGGCACAAAGTTAGAGCCATCAAAAAGAGAATGGAAGTGGTTTGCCGCAGGAACAGTTTTTCAACCTCTAGGTGGGCTTTCAATCCCACGGTGTGCATTTCGCTTGTGTCCTTGAGCAAGGCAATTTATCTGTATTTTTTCTCTTCACCCAGAAGAATAAATGAGTACCTGGTAGGGTTGCCTGCTTTTGCGCTGATTGCAGCTGAAACACTTAAGCATTTGAACCCATCAGCTTATCCCCTCATGGGGGGTGGGTGGAGATGTAGAGGTCGTCTCATTATGGTCCTCCATCTGGTGCGATCCGTTACCTGCTTCTAAGTTCACTAATCTTCCATTATGTCTGATGTAGTTCATCCATCTCTTTCTGAGTCTACCATATTTTTTAATTTAATTTTTTTATATGTTGATAATGGTATACATTTTCATTAATTTGTTCTTTAAACTGGGAAAAGGATTAGTATGCTTCAATGTATATTCAACCAATGTAAAATCTAGAATGCAAATACTATTAAGGTTTAGATTTGAGACAACAAGTATTAAATCATGTGTGTATGGGTAATAATATTCATAATGTTCAACAAGTAAGAGTCCATGCATCTGTGACAATGTAAAATCAATGCTGTGCTAATCTGATGTTATTTCAATGTATTGTGTGATCGTAACTTTAAACAAAACAGTGGTCATAATCATTTGCAGGTTATTTCGTATATGATAGATAATTGGCATTACTTGTTGCTCATATCTTAAAGAAGAACCATTTCAAAACATTACAAACTTGAATTTATGTCAAAATTATCAAAATGAACATATGTTGTCAATAAATAATGATAATTTATTTGTTTATTAATTATTTATGTTTGTATTTGTAGTCTAAAGTGCAAGTGCTACATTTTGATGCCGTCCTTCAGATGAGACAGGAGTACCAATCAGCCATTCTACACCAAGCAGTGAGTATAGTTAATTCAATGGCAGATCCAGGAATTTAAAATAGGAGGGCCCCCAGAAAGGCAATTGTACAAATAAAGGGTCCAAACTACCTCAGCCCCACAATGGTTGGGGCCAAAATATGAAAGCTTGTCTATGGCACTTTTAGATGGCCAGAAATCGTACATTTAGACTTTGAATTTGATTATAATATTTTTATTCTCCCATTTTTATAGATTTCAAAAGTTTAGCGGGTCCCGGGCCGGCCAGAACACCACCCCCCTCACTTTTCAATCTGCTTCTGTAGTTGGGAGTTGGAGTTAGTGGTAAATCTAAATGAAGGGGTCTGGTTGAGTATAAGGGCCTTGATAATTTAACACATCATGAGCATTCTCTCAAAACAGTTAATGGGATGCTATAAATGCTTGGTATTATATTTACTAGTCATTTAAGCATCATATTTGCCAATATTGTTTAACTGTAAATAGACTGTTTACTGTTTTCCCTTTTTTCTCCCTTTTATTAAATTATTGCTAAAAAGTCTAGGGGGTGGAGGCCAATGTGCCTAGGCCTGTTCTTTATATGCAACAGTATTACTACCTAATATTTAATTGATATTTAATAAGTTAATGCTGTATAATATTTTAATAAAATATTTTGTTAAAGCGTGTGAATCAAGCACAGAAGTATATTAGAGAAGGCAGTCGTTTCAACAAGATCTCGGACTGCGTCAAATCCGCCATCTGCCCCTTCCTTGTTCTGGATATCCGTCGGGATCACCTTATCCCTGACACGTTGGCTCAAATCAGAATCAAGCAGTCTGACCTCAAGAAACCACTCAAGATTAAGTACATAGGAGGTGGAGAACAGGTGAGTTGTGTATAAAGAACTGTTGTATGCTCATATATGGTAATGATGTGCCTATATATGGTCATGATGTGATGTCATCATGACCATATTTAGGCATGTCACATGTCTTTGTCAAATAAAATTTGATAGTCTGGACAGGCTGCTTGTTCTCGGATCCAACATTGTGTACGTATAGTTGTTGACCTGTTTAGAAACAAGTAAACTCTGATAAAATTTCATGTCAAACTAAAAACAAATTTGTTTTCAAATCTCTCACCTACAGGGGCGGACAAATGTAGAAATTGAAATTATAGTACGTACGTGCTGCACCACCGTACATGGACATGACATGCACGCGGGGGACCCAAAAGGAGGTCCCGAACAATGGTGCTGGATCAAATAGAGAGGATCTGCCAACCTGCCTCTTTAAAACAGATACTGAAATGATATATATATTTAGTAATCATGCATCATAACTAATAATATTTTAACATTCTTCACCTAGAGGGGTGGAATTAAGAGACCGATCCGCCCTCTCCCCATCTTCTTTTTTTTATAAGTAAAGATAAAGTGTCTTTTCCAAGGACACAAGCAGTGTGACAAGTTCTGATTATTCTCATAGTTCTGATTATCAGTGGTTAAGTTTGATTGACTCGCAGAAAGTTTATGAGTGGTTGTCAAATATAATCTAGGGTTTGTTTGTTGATGTATTAGGGACTGGATATGGGAGGGTTACAGAAAGAGTTCTTCCAGCTGTTAACTGGATCCATCTTTGAGCCTAGCTATGGCATGTTTCTGGAAGCTGAAGAAACAAGACTTTTATGGATCAATGGTGAGTTTGTAAATCGTTGTTTTGTTTGTAAACTGTTGTTTCTTCACAGTGGTGGATCCAGAAATTTGAAATAGAGGGGGGTTTGGGAGGGGCTTTCACGGTTTGTGGGGGAAGGGTTTAGGTCACTAGTCTAAATTTATGATTATTTCCTCTAGATAACTGGAAATGGACATAAGTTTCAATATAATTTTTATTTTTCCATTTTTTCAAAATAATTTTGGAAAATTTAGTGGGGAATCGGGACAGTTGGGCCTCAGACTAGTTTCCCTTTCCCCTCATTTCATTGAATATGCCTCTGCTTCATTTATATTTTAATGATAATTCAACTTGAAATTTCAGTTTTTTTCACAGTCTGCTTCACTTCACATTATAAGATATGCTTTCATCAAGCTGGTATTTTATCTGATTATTTCATTCATATTTTTATTACTGTTTATTGTTATTACAAATAATTTGAATATGTGCTGAAGTACTGCTCTCAAATATTAAGGACTATGGTACCCAAATTATTTGTATTTTAGCACGCATTGAGTATTCAAAGAAGTAAAAATCTCAAGATGAACATTCCTTGTTGATTACTATTAATATTATTGTTTTTTTTTTAGGTGGATCCTTAGAGTCTGATGATGAGTTTGAACTGGTGGGAACCATCCTAGGCCTAGCAATCTACAATGGCATCATACTAGATGTTCACTTCCCTAACCTGATCTATAAGAAGCTACATGGAGAGAAGCTAAGCCTAGATGATTTGAAAGAGGTCCAGCCGACGATAGCCAGAAGCTTGCAAGATTTACTTGACTATGAGGGCGACGTTGAGGAAACATTTTGTCAAACATTCCAGGTATAGAAAATCTAAGTTAACATACTGTGCATTCTCATAATGATAATCATATTAATCATAACATTAATGGTAACATTAACAGAGACAGCAGCAGATTCGGGGCTAGGGAGCAGCCAGTCAGCCCCTTTCCCCAAACCCTTAAATGTTTAAAAATTAGAGAAAAAGTTGAGAAAGAAGGAAAACTATATTCACTTCTGAGAGTGCTATAATCATAAATTTTCTTACTTCAACCAAGGTGGTCAAGACCCTCTATCCGCCCCCTTTATTACAAATTCTTGGATCCACCACTGTGGAATGGTAATGTAACAATAATAATGATGATAATAATATTCGCAGTCGTGTAACAAAGGGGTTTAAGGCCCCAGGCTAATGCTTCGTTAGGGCCCTACTATCCTGGCGGAAAAGCCAATAAATACTGTGCAAGTTGACTGATACTTGATGTTTTTTTTTATCATGACTGACGCTCTTAACGTAACACAACTTCATTCAGTGGTCTGACAACTGTGACTGGTCAGTTATTGGTAACAATAATATCAAAAATAATAATAATAATAATAATAATAATAATGATAATAGTTGTAGTATCTAGTGTATAATTTATACTCAATTTTATACTTTCACAGATATCACTCAACTGTTTCAGTGAAGTCTTCACCGTTGACCTAATCCCAAATGGTTCTCAGGTGTTCGTTACAAACAAGGTGAGCAGGTTGTTAGCTGTAAAAAACTAAGGATAGGTGGTAGACATTTTAAGGGTTGGTGGGTGGTTGGTAAACTTGAATTGCTGAATGGTTAAGGTACCTGTAGGTATGCCACATTGTACGTCCAGAATATCGGCACTGGTGCAAATGACATGCTCCCTTATGGTTCTGGTGGTGCAACAAATCTTCTCAGATAATGAATATAAACAGTAGGCCCAGTGTACACAATTTGAATCATGTGCACTTTAAAAAACCCAGTACATCTGTCGTTTACCCCGGTGTACTGGTGGATACAGCCCTTGTTTTGGACCAGAGTAGCTGGTACCAGTTAACCAGGTAGCTCAGGCACAAAGAGAAGAGACCCTTGGTGAGAAGCAACTGTACGAGCTAGACCAAACCGCAAGTGTTTTGAGACTGTAGAGAGTAAATTTTGATCAAAATAGGCCATCTTGTTAATTATCGTCACATTGCCAATATTGCATGTTCGTAAAATCGTTCATCTCCTCTCCAAGAATAGTTGATGATTTCAACATCTAACATTGGCTGATTCTTGGTCAATAGTTATGATTTGTTGCCAAAAAACCGGGAAGGTTGAACCTGGTTCAACTTTACCGATTTTTTTGCTGACGAATCAGAGTGCCTCCATGATTGCATTGGGGCAGCTGTGCTGTATGGCGATCGCTGTAGCGACTGTTTAGCCATTGTATGGAAACCAAGATTAGGTATAAAGTGCTATATAAATCTAACTACATTACATGTAGAATTATTCTCACGATTGTGATTTAATGAAAAAAGAATTTTTAAAAAAATTCCGAAAATTAAACACTGACATTTCATGATAATATCAAACAGTGAATTAATCAACACAAGAACACATTTTTATGATGAATAATTATTTTGCATCAAACATATTTCAATTTATATTATTTATAACTTTTTTTTTCAGAACCGGCAAAATTATGTCGACTGTTATGTCAAGTACATCCTTACGGACAGTGTTGCTAAGCAATTTGAGGTATAAATCATAAACTGTAGTCGTTTAAAGCTGGCCAATCACTGCGTCGTATGACATATCCAACTGTGAGCTGTAGACGTGAACAGAACAGATCGTCTTTAGAAACGATCCTTTTTGTGCGAGTCGTCGCATTGCGCATATTGTGTGGCCGGCTTTACTCTCTGTTGATTTTCATACTCGTAATGAAACAGTTGCACAAATCATATCAATTGCCTGGGGGCGCCTGTCATGTACACAGTTAAAAACCATCTGATAAGTAGGCGATCTTATGATACATATACCAGATGTGTAATACTGTATGTATCATTGTTTATGCAGGTCTACCTCCAATTAAAGACCCCTCCAATTAAGGACCACCTCCTATTAATTACCACTTTTTCTGTAGTCACAAATTAACAAACATCTTTTATCTTCATTATTCCATTAGAGACCAAAGCTGCTAAAGACTATGGAAACCCAAGTCCCAAGAGTGGTCTTTAATTGGAGGGAGACCTGTATTACCATTATCTTTGTCTAATTCTGCTGTATTAATAATAGGTATAGATATATAGCATGCTATTTTTCTAGGTGTAGGGCCTATTTTAATGAAAGTAGACATTGTCATTTCTCTTTCCACTTTTTCATGAGAGTCAGTATCAAAGAATTGTATAACACATACATGGCCAATATTTATTTCGATTTACTTCGATTAACTTTCCTTCTCTCTATCCTCTTTTTTTTTGCGCAGGCTTTTTCCCGTGGCTTTCATTTAGTCTGTGGTGGCCCAGCCTTGAAACTTTTCCAAGCTGAGGAGACGGAGCTACTGGTCTGTGGTAATCCCGAGCTGGATTTCAAAGCTCTTGAAGCCTGTACCACTTATGAAGATGGATTCACAAGGTATACTATCCAAAAGTATGCTGTAAATCAATAGGAAGCTTGCAATGGCCTGTGTATGTTTGTTTGTCCGTACGTCTATGACACTGATGTCATCAAATTCGTTGAAAGTTAATGAATTTTTGCATACATTAGGTATTTGGTCATATTATTGTGCCATATTGCTTGAAAACATTTTTGGATAAGTATTACACAAGAACTTTATTACCCGACTTCATCCATGACTCGGAATGTCTATTTCAATAAAAACCAGATGCAATTGCCTGTCCTCTCCAAATAATAATTTGACTCTAGTGAATGTACCATAAATGCACAGACTATCCCTTTAGATTAGATGACATTAAATCAAAAATTAAATTAAAAATTAAAAAATATACATTTTGAGCCTTCTTTAAAGAAAAGTCCTGGATCCGTTTTGTTTGTTTCCTTATTTCTATTTACATCATTATGAATAGTGTAATATATTCTTGTTTCTCTCCACATTGCAGATATCATCGAACGATAAAAGCATTCTGGAGTGTTGTGCACAGCTTGAATCAGAATCAGAAAAAGAAACTCTTAAATTTTATTACAGGAAGTGACAGAGTAGGTCACCACTTTTATTCATGAATATATCATCAATTCATTAAAACATATTTATCAAATCATAGTCAATCAATACATATTATATGTATTCTTAATAAAAAAAAAATTGTTTAATAATAATGCTAATAACGATGTTAGACTTATATATTTTCATGAATGTATTTTCATGTATGTATTTTTGAGAGCAGTTAGCTCAGTCGGCTAAACTGGTGGTAGCCACTGTGGGTGCACTGAACCATGGAGATCCTTTGGTCCTCAGTTCAATTCTCAATGCTGCTCTGCTTGTATTTGCATCGAAATGCAAGTTACAATTGCGGACCGTCTTTTGGATGAGACATTTAAGCTGTTCCCATGTGCATGTAAAAGAACGCTGTGTACTCTTCGGAAAAGAGTGAGAGATTGTCTCTGGTATACCGCCCCGCCCCAATCACCTCCAGAAGGACCCCACTGGAAATAAGCCTTCTTCAGACACTCCATATCCAAATTTTTAGATTTCATCATTTGACTTGGAGATTAGAGTTGACCACCAATGGTGTCTCGCTCTAATTTCCACTTGCCATTTTCGTCTTTGTGTCGAATTGGAAAATAATTGAATAAATAAAATGAAAATGGCACTCTCAGACCGAAATTTAATTATAATTTTCATTTTCATCTCTATTTTTAAATAATATTGAAAGCAGCTCAGCCACCCTTGAATGATTAGTCACTGCCCTCTTTAAATATGGTTTAAATAAACAAAATATTATTCTGTGTGAACACCAATGATAACACATGTCTGAAGACTTATTTCCAGTAGGCTCTTTCTGGTGGTGATTGAGCAGTACACCAGGCAATAAGGAGCTTTTTGATTTGATTTGCACGATGACCTAAATCTAGAATGGAATCACTCATGCATGACCATCATGCATTCTCTGCACAATGTAGATTTGGGCCAAACTGTGTCCTAGAAATGTAGCGACAATGACAACTCAACGTTTTCGCATACGCAGTTGACACTGTAGCGACGTCATTACATTGTAATTTGTAGGCCCTACAATCAATAGTTTGCTAAACCCTAGTAATTTTCCCTTCTTTAACATGCACGTATTAAAGTCATATTGTATTCGGGACCAATGTCTAAACTTCTTTCTATACTTGCATTTTATATTTTTTTTTAAATAAAACGAACTGTTAAAACATCTATATTTGCCTTTCTCTTGTCCAGGTACCAGTGAAAGGTTTATCCAGTCTGCCAATAGTCATTCAAAGACACGGACCAGATAGTGACCGTCTTCCAACTGCTATGACTTGCTTTAATCGTTTACTACTTCCATCGTATTCAAGCAAAGAAAAGTTGAGGAATCGCATTACAATAGCATTAGAAAATGGAAAAGGATTCGGCCTGACATAAGACTACATAATAAATTAATACTTGCCAGTGGTGCATTTAAGAAAAATATGGTTAGTACCCTCACAAGGTAGTATGGGTATATATCATGCATTCTTCGTAATATGGGTAGTTGGTGTCATGCTCACTGTGTTTGTTCTGCAGTGGGTTCAGTAGTGGCTCCAGGAATTTGCCGACATAGGGGTGCAAACCAAGGAGCCAACTAGTGCCTTGTTCAAGGTCCCTGAACAAAATCCTTCGTAGGGACCAATGTGTAGAGTTTTTCTTGGTTTTTATGGCCCATATTTGTACTTTAAACAATATTAAGAATTAGCAACCAAAGTAGCATTATTTTCATGGGCCAATTAATATTTTTTTGGCAAAAAATACGTCAACTATGGTAGGGGTATTTTCTACGTAATAGAAGCCTGGTTCTCACGAGAGCCCTAGTAACCGGATCGGGAGCTAACTGTTAGCGTTAATCGTTAGCACCTATGTGAGAATGCCCGATCGGTTAGCGCTAACCGTTAGAAGTATCCGGATACTGCTAACAGTTAGCAAGCGCTATCAGTTAGCAAGTTGAACGCCTTTCTATCATCAACCAATCACACGTAGGTGTTTACAATTTTTAGTTTCTTATTGGCCAGTGATTCGATCATCATATTCTTGGTATCCGGATCAGGATTTTCCCGTATATACGCAGCTAACGGTTAGCAGGATCCGGATCCTGCTAACCGTTAGCTGCTGTGTGAGAACAAAGCCATTAGTTTATAGGAATGTCATTGTTCAAAACAGAGATATGTGTTTTGTGGATCTGCAACTTTATAAAATTTTAATTTATAATTTAATTGCTGCCTATTTAATTATTTTCAAAGGGTGCGCCAAGAGTGCACGCCCCCATTCCAAAAAAATGTACTAGTTATAATCTTTAGGGGCATTGAAATAAAAATACATCCCACCAAACCACATCTAAACATCATTTTTTAATGCATATTCATAGACAAATGTAATCATTTAACCTAATTAAATGCAAACTCGCGTGGTTTTTGTTAATGTATTGAGTGCTATCA
>NW_022688036.1:58592-82236 GCF_011630105.1 Anneissia japonica | reverse complement strand
ACATATATAAAATATGTACATATACATTGTATATGTATACAAATCATGATAGGATGTAGGGAAAATCTAAAAAATCTAAAACGTCTTTCGAAATGCTATAAAAATGAAGAGATAAGTAATAATCTCAGAACATCAGATGTAATGATCATACCAAATGGGGAGGGTTCACCTAAAACTCCAGATGCCGTGAAGGGGAAAAGCACGTTGGACCCAGCTTTATTATTATAGGACGATACAGAGGTCCGATAGAGTATTGGTTAAAATGTTAAGATTTAATATTCGCTTTTTAAGTTTTTTATTACATAAGAAATTTAAAAAAAAAGTGTAATCAGTACATTTTCGACTGTCTTAAAATTTGGACCATTTTCGATTTAGGGTGGGATGTACCCACTCATATTAAAATAACGCTTTATTAACATGTACACTTTACATAATGTATTAAATCAATCAAACAATCAATTTTATTTTCTGAATTTGCATTCCTATACTTCATGAAAATATGAATGTCATAATGTTTCCATAAAGTGTTTTTAATCTAATGAGAGTTATACTTAATTAGGCCTATATTAACACAGTTGACAAAATGAAAATAGTTTGAATGCATTTCTCACTAGTTCAATCTCTTTTATTTCAGTGTCTTAGGTCAAATCTACCGATACATCAATAAGTGCGAAGTCGATGTACAATCATTGTCAGCGGAACACGATGTGTATTAAATTGCCGGAACACAAGATGCTATCAATAGCCGGATTTATGTGGTTTTAATTCAATCGCGTGGACATTTATTAGGATTTATTTCACTGGATTGCCGGAATGGAATTAAATTTGCCAATTATGTTTCTTATACAACGAGCAAGTAATTCTCGAATGATATTACATAGTTAAATATAATTAGGCCTAGGCATTATATATATATTATATTATATTATATAAAACTAAAATCTTTATATTCTATTTATATTACGTTTATATAGCTCTGATGTAAAATTTCCGAGTATGTAAGAAATAAATGTACACTGTAGTGTAATTTATAATACATCATAGTGCGTACTTCTTTTTTCGTAATTACATTAATAATAATATTATATATTTCATGATTATTATTCAGTATATAATCGAATTAAATATATTATAATCGCTTCGATTCGAATATAGCACTACTACAGGCTACTATATCTTATAAACACTCTTTCAAAACATATTTACATGACACCAAAAAGTTACGAAACTTTTCAGAGCAAGGTGCTGTCGAATTTTACAAAACAGGAAATGACGTCGGTTGCTAGGCTACAGCTCATGCATATTCAGTAACACCTGTGCTCATTAGACTAACAATAAAAACTTTTAGCTCAGTTTTGACAAAATCGACCAAAAAGATTTTATTGTTAGTCTAATTATAACAGGTGTCACTGAATATTCATGATTATGCATGAGCTTGTTGCTTAGCAACCACGTCATTTCCGGTTTTATGTTTTTGTTAAGGGCGTCCTCGAAAGAATTGCTAGTTTATTAGATAAAGTAGTAGGCCTACATATTGATGAAGCAATTCTTCACTTTTTGGTTTAAGTATATAAGCTTATCATAATAAGGATATTTTAGCTATTGGATTTATTACAGTAAACATAGATATTAAATAAGATGAAAAGAAATGCACAATTCCATTTGATATTTATTTTCAATCATTGAAATCAAGTTGTGATTATATATATATATATATATATATATATATATACATTTTATGTTTATATACTGTAGGCCTATATAATGTTCATCTGGCAAATATCAATAAATCTCATTTTAATCCGCAAAATGTTATATCTTATTATCGTACATGTCTACATTCTTTACAACAAACGGGTTACTTCCTCAATAAGATAAATATTAGCAGCAATAATACAATATTAATAAACATAAAGCCTACAAGAATTATTACATATTGCTAACATTATTTTTTTGAGATTACACAATTTTTGGCTATCTACGAATAATTGGTAAGTTCGGTTGCCCTTTCACATTTTTTACTGACAGTTGTGGCTTCTTTGTCTACATCACTGGAATAGAAAAATATTGAGAAAAGATTAGGAAACAGAGAAAGAATATAACGGAGTATCATCAAAACATAATAATACATAAATAAAAACAGAGGCAGAGCCAGTAGGTTTGAAATAAAGGGGCCTACGGGGAGGGACTTTGCCATATGAAGGGTTCCCACCACCTCATTCCCCACCATGGATGGGGCTGAGGTAATAAACGTTTCGATTATGGCACCTCTAGATGTCCAGAAATGCCACTCTCAGATTTTAAATTTAAATGTAATTTTCTTTTTTTCTCCAATTTTTTACCATTTTAAAAGATTTAGGGTGGGAGGCAGGACGGTTGTCACCCTCCCCTCCCCCTTCCAGGGGAGCACCTCAACCAGTTATATATGATAATGGACAATGCTGCTGGTACAACATAATAGTGCTTCACAATTCTTATCATATCAGCATAATCATATTAAATATTAATTATCTATATAGTATCATCATACCACGGAATGATGTGAGGATTATTAAATACATGGCATTGGACAGGACTAGTAGATCGCAATAGCGCAAACAAATAATGTTAGCATTCTGATTGTCACGGGTACATAAAATTTATAAAATGTGTACTATTGTACTAGAAATGAATATATAGACAATAAACAATAAATATAATACTATATCTATAATCTTCCTACAAACATTTTTCATGATATAATATTTTTTGATTGATTGAATTTATTCGATGCTCAACATGCATAAGCAAGATAACAAATAGATTGAGATCAAGAAAAGTAAAAATTACCGTAGTGAGCACCAGGAACGTCCATTAGTCCGGAGTCAAGCCCATTTCCAATGAGGTCCAATTTAAAATTTAAATATACACTGTCTTTCTTGAGCTGAAAGATAAAGAATTTAATTTCATAACTGAATAATTATATTTAAGTAAGTTACAAGCTTACAATATGAATGACAAAATTGTTTTCCTGTCAATTAAAAGACAGTTAAATTATACCAGTGCTATATTCTTATTCATACATAGACTCTTAAATTGGCTAGTAATGTCGATTTAAAGTCAGGCTCCGGAGGAAAAAAAAAATGATATGTTGTAGAATTGATTTTTCAAAGACAGAAAAAAGTTGTTTGACGAAAAACTGGGGAACGGTGAATGAGATACAGATTTTTGAATATTTAAAAACTGGGGGGAAAAGGGGCGTAATCGGTTTTTATTAAGGCAGCTAAATTGTAGAAAACTCTTCCTCCTAGCGCCATTTTCTGTTAAATGGTCTGCTGCCCTATCTTTTATTAAAAACTGTGAGCCCTCTTGCTAACACTGTTTTCAAATTCACGCTTTTTTGTATTGATTTTACTTTATGAATGAATGTATGAACTACATTTTATCATATGATCAGTGAACCACCATTGGTGTCGGGCCTTGTCTATGTCTTGCATTTCATATTATTCATCTAGGCCTATATGTCGAATTGGTAATGAATAAATAAATAAATATCCGTGCACACATGGCCACATAGAGAGAGTCTCAGACATGTACGGCTCATGTCTGTTTTTAAAAATGTAGGCCTATCTTTATTTCAAATGTATTATAAATGTAAATATATTTCACATTTCGACTTTCTTTACGAGTTTTAGAGGGACACCATGAGCATTTCCTCTTAAAGGGATACCGGCACTTTATATAACTTTTCATTATTATTATCATTGTTATTGTTATTATTATTATTATCATTCTTATTGTTATTGTTATTATTATTATTATTATTATTATTATTATTATTATTATTATTATTATTATGCCTATTATTATTATTATTATTATTATTAGGTCTATTATTATAATTAGGTCTATTATTATTATTAATATTATTATTATTATTATTACAGTCCTATATTAAATGTTGAACTGCTCTGTATATTCAAAAAGGGGAATTGTGCAACCGGCAACCGGCCACCGCCTAAATTATTCAAAAATATTCAAAAACGGAGAAGAAAATGAAAATTTTATTCATATTTAAGTTGTTTCCGGCCATCTAGAGCATGGACCATTGAGGTGACATAATCATAAATCCATTGTGAAAGTCTCCTGGATCCCCTCTATTTCGAACTTCTTGAACCGTCACTACAGTAGTACCTTTTTGTCATGGAAGTACACATCCATGAAGATATTAATATCAATGTTGATAAAGACATTTGGTGTCATTAATTGGGCCTACCCTGATCACTTTCGCTGTCCTTTAAAAATAATATAGAAATATTTTTGTCGGGCTATAACAAATTTCGATTGTTCAGGATTGACAGTTGTGTACCAGTAATAGGCTCTTAGTAATAAATTGCATATATTGTCAATGAAAAAAACCAAAAAAAAAAACAAACATATACGAATCTACAATGTAAACAACGAACGGAAGTTGACAAGCCCCAAGCTGTAATTACTGTATTTTAGGCAGTTTCAGGTCTTTGGTGGTTTTAGCGAGTCACTTGGAATGTATGTTGCTGAATAAAATGCAGCCATGTCAGTGCATGCTTCTGTCGAGGAAATTGTCAATGCCTTCAATGCGGATGCCTAACAAACGTAGTCAAAATAATAACCATAGAATGATGACAGAATTCCCATTAACTAGTGAATTAACGATGCAAATGTTCAATGCTGTACTTACATTTGTTACTAATTGTAAAGTTTCCTTCGTAGTCCATTGAGTAATGTTTATATGTAAAACGCCACCTGGAGTGGTATAAAAAAACAATTCATTATTCGATTTCTAATGCGCCATTCCTTAATGACGATGAGGATGATAATAATAATAATAATAATAATAATAATAATAATAATAATAATAATAATAATAATAATAGTAATAAAAATAACAATAATAGTAATAACGATAATAATAATAATAATAATAATGATAATAATAATAATAATAATAATAATAATAATAATAATAATAATAATAATAATAATAATAATAATAATAATAATAATAATAATGGTGGTGGTAGTGGTGATTATGATGATGATGATGATGACTTGACTATTTGCAATCTAAATGTATTACCCTTTTAAAGTGAGGGACATTCATTTTTGTAAAGTATGCATGTGCTATTTCCCGGCAGAGGATCCATTTTTTTTTCAACCATGGTTCTAAGTCCTCTTTTATTTGTTTTGCAGTATCAATGAATGAGGGCCTTTTTTCTTATTACTCTTACTTGTTTTTTTCTTTTTTTTCACTTCATTTTAGGAATTATTCATTTTCAGTTAAAAAACAGTGATAAAAGGGAGAGACATCCAATCCCCACATCAGAGCATTCATTCCAATTATAATATTAATAATCCTATAGGCATGATTGGGTACCGGTGAATATAAAACGCTCTCATATTAATTCAGAAGACATATCAAGGCCAGAGATCATTATAATATTTATTCTTAAATATATTAACGATCTATAAACCGACACTTTATCACACCATGGAAAACGTAAGTAGGTCTAAATAGGATACTATATTTAGATAGAATTACTCGAAATTTAGTAGTGCACAAAACAAATAGGCTAGCTATTGAAACACAGCGGCGTGTCTAAGAGAAATGTGTGTTAGTGATGGTAAAGAGGGGGAGGCGGTAGCTGGCAAAATAAAATAGATGATTTTTATATATATTCATATTTCCATGCAGTGCGGAGGTGGGGGAGGGAGAGACTGGAAAAGCGTAAACTTTCTTCTTTTGCAGTGTAGGGTGGGGGAGGAGGGGGTGGGGATATGTGCGTCTCTCCGCACATCCCCAGATACGCCACTGTACTGAAAATACGTTCACCACACTTATTGTTTTGATCAAATTTTGATTACGGAGGATCAAGTAAATGACCAAAGTTTCAATGTCGTCACACGGAAACCATTCATGTTTCGCACCCATCGCACACCCCTCTCTGAAGATATGACTAAGTGACATTACCCTTTTGAACATCATTTCAAGTAATTTTGGGGGATAATTACCAGTGGCGGATGATTCAAATGCAAAAAGCCGGCCTGGCCCTCTAAATTATATATATACATACTCCCTCTCCATTTGTAAAAGTCATTTCCTGGCTCCCCTCTATTTCAGCCCCTGATTACACCTAGCCCTTCATGATTGGAATGTCAAAACTATCAACATTTAATTTCAAGTTAGTTTGTCTTGTTTAAGAAAATTAATTCATAATATTTACTGACACTTATATCAAGATTCTTCACAAAAGTGTCCCAGAGCAGGGCTCTATTACAATCTAAAATTTAAATAGGCATAATCCTATTTACTAATAAAGAAAGACCTCTAGACCATCAGATCATTTAAATAAGTATACGGCTGGTATGTTGAAATTCTACTGTGAAGGAACCAAGTTATTTCAACATTTTTTGATGGATAAACTCAAAAATCAATGTACTTGTCTGCAATTCAATATAATTGTACGTTAGAAATCTTTTAAAAGCTTTTGTATTCAATAAACTTCAGTAATAGCGTCAAGGTAGAGTGAATATTAACCATACTGCCAATCTCCAGTTTATTAATTTTCTGTTATCCATTCACAAACGGCCTTGACGTAAATCATCAAAAGCAACTCCAGTTTCGTTTCGGTAGGCCTATTGTAGCAGTTCTCCGTATGACTTCATTCTGACCTGTAAATGACTACACTTTTTTTTTATATATATAAGAACGCAATTTATAAGAACACTTAAGCTAAAATTGCACAACAAGAACAAAATAAGAACAAATTGAGGCTTAGGTAAAATGTCAAATAATGTTTTTATTAAACAAACTATAAAAACCCATAAAAAGCACTAAAATTATGTTGGTCATAACTTTACCTTATGTGCAGTAGGTGAGAATGATATACACTAGAATAAGATACCGGTATGCCTACTGTTGTTTAATAATCATTTTCTATCTTTGAAGCGTGTTTAAAATCAGAACAAAATAAGAACATTTTGAGTCTAAAGATGGCACAATTATAAGAACACTGACCCTTGGCAAAATATTACTGTATTAAAAAAACAAACCCCAGTGTATTAGTTGGAGGGCCAGCCAGTAGGTTCGTGTGCAAATGTTTACATAATTTTCAATCGGTATTAGTCAGTCTAATGGATGAGTTTGATATTATAGCTTTCTGAATTTCACACCCGATATTGAGATTAGCACATTTTTATGTATTACAATAATTTTTCGTATTTTGTAGTTTTAGTTTTTGTTTCCTAATTTGGTTTTAATAGTTTCCTTTTATTTCCTGTAATTAATATTATTCTTTATTTAACATTAGTTAAGTTTGATTATGTCTGTTACAGCATTGATCAAAACACCATTGAGGTGATCAATTAGTTTACCGTGGTTAAATAAAGTTTATTATTATTATTATTAGGCCTATTATTATTATTATTCTTATTATTATTATTATTATTCTTATTATATAGGGAAGTACTTTATAGGCTTAGTAGTACTTTATTGATATTTATGACAGCATTTTTTTTTTATAGCATACACAACAAGGAACATTATTTTCACATGTAGACGGGCAGAAATGGTTGAATATAAAATGCTTATTGCCATACCATTTTCATTGGTTGTTAATAAACTTGTGTTCTAGAATACCAAATCAATTAAATTTAGATTTACAGTCAGCCAAGTGAGAAAAAGTGCAGTTTGCATTATTATTGGCATTAGTCGCGATTGCGTCAATACCTATCGTGTTTTTTAATTATCCAAGTTGTCAACGATGATTACAGCTCGCACACTATTCGTAAACATTATCGTATTGCTGTTGTGTACGCTCACAGGCGAATTCAAAATAGGTTAGTTTTGTGTTTTTCTAGCGATTGTCGCAAGCTGTTGCTGCTCTGGAGTGGAATTGACCCGTATAACCGCAATACAGACACTCCTTAGAACGGTCCTATAGACATTTTCACCTAAAATTACCAATAATGGTATGACAGAAGAAACAGCATTCGCAGATGATGTCGATTTTCGACGACTTAAAGAGATCGATTTCAGTAATTGAATTGAATTGAATTTATTCGATGCTCATATGTAAAATATAAAATATAGAAATAAAAAAAATTTAGGAATTTTTTTTTACAATTATCAAACACAACGAGGATCTGGAACACCCATTAGGCCGGGAATCCAGCCGATTTCCAATGGGGTGCACATTGCACAATTAAAAATCATGAAAGTTATCAAAATTAATACATATTAAAAAGAAAAAGAACAGCATTTAAAAACCAAGATGCACCCAATTATCTAATTATTTAGATAGAACGCAACAGTACTCAATTGTAATTATTGCAATTGAGCACTATTGCGTTCATACAGTTTTTTGATGTGTACTTTAAATGTAGCCATATTAGTAATTAATTTTAAATTAGTTGGGAGAGCATTCCAGTCATTGATCCGAAACGAAAAAGGTAGAATGAGACTGATTATTTCCTTTAAGCAGAGGTACAACCAAATTGACTTTATGTTGACGAGTGTTGTGTATGAATTTCAGAAACTCGCGTAAATTGCTCAGAAAGATATGGAGCTGCCTTATTATTAAGAATCTTATGGACATTACAAAGTCTTAAAAATTTAACTCGATCTTCAACCTTAAGTAGACCAGGGCTGGACAGCTCTTTGTGACCTACATGTGTCCGTGGTCCAAAATCAAGGATAAACCGAATAATTTTATTTTCGGTTTTTGTTTCAAAACTTTATCAATACCTTCATACCATGAAGAAGCACAATAATCACAAATGCATTGAATAAGGGCCATAGATAATAATTTTCTAGTATTTTTGTCAAGACACCTTGCTTGACGGTAAAGAAACCATAGTCTAGCATTTGCCTTCTTGATAACACTCTTGGCAATATCAAGTATTATTTCCAGAGGCTGAATTATCGAGTTCAACACCAAGATATTTGACAGACTGGGAACCTTTTAATGTACGGCCACCATTAGTGACTTCAAATGATTTTATACGTTTAAGTTTTTTTTTTACTACAAAAAATTATTGACTCCGTTTTACTGAGGTTTATAGATAATTTGTTTTCAATAAGCCAAATTCTACATGAATTAAGAGCGTTACCAAGTCTATCGGCAACGACATTTGGATCATTGTGCCAAGATACAATGGCACTGTCATCAGCATATAAGAGTAATTTACATTCAGGGTTAATACTATCATATCATTTACAAAGCATAAAAAAAAGCAAGGGACCCAAAATGCTACCTTGGGGCACCCCGCATGTGATATCCATAGGCTCAGATAATGAATCTTCAACTTTAACAACCTGGGTCCTATTCGTCAGATATGAACGAAACCAGTCTAAGGAGGTAACGCCCATTAGAGCAAGTTTCTCACATATATCTCGTGATCAACAGTATCAAATGCTCTACATAAATCAATTAGGACCATATCAGTATGTATGCCTTTGGAATTATTTAATTTGATTGTATCAGTTAAATTAAGTTAAGGTACTTTCAGTTGAATAAGTTTGTCGAAAACCTGACTGATATTGATAAATGAGATTATTGTTAACAATGTATTGTTCTAACTGAATATGAACAGATTTTTCAAGAATTTTAGAAACAATATTTAGAACGCTTATGGGCCTATAATTTTCTGGGTTTTACGGCATTTCTTTTTATACAATGGGGTGACCTTAGCAATTTTTAAGTCACTCGGAACATATCCCGTATTGATGGACAGATTTATAATATAAGTAATAGGAGAAGCCGATACATGGGCACAGTCTTTAAAAAAAATCTTTAGGGTAACCCATCAAGACCGGTACTTTTAGTAGGGTCCAGGTTTTCTAACTGTTTCAGAATGAATTCCTCTGTAACAGGTTCAAGAGTAAATGAACTTAAAACTTTGGAAGAATAAAAATCTTTGATAACTTTAGAAGCATAGCTATATAATATATGTCTCATAGGGGGCAGCTTGTCAACAAGGTGATTGGCCATATTTGTAAAGTAAGTATTGAAACGTCTAGCTACATCTTTTGAGTTGTGAATTTTTGATTCATTCATTTCAAGAACAATTTTAGATCTCTCATTTGTTTTTTACTGTAAAAACTAAAGAAAATAAATAACTAAAGCACTTTAAAATGAAACCTATTGTTAACGAAGGGATAACAGTAAGTGCACGATTCAAATATAAGTGAAGTTATTGTTGAAAATCGGAACAAAACACAAACTCCTCGGTTCATTTACTGACACAGACATAGATAAACGAAAACACACTCGCTACCATTGTATTCGAAAACAGAAGTGTGGTTGAAAAAACTATTTCCTTAGAAAAAAAGTATATGAAGCACTAATCAATTCTTTTATACAACAGTAATAGTTGGACAAAACCAACGTTTTTAGCAAAGTCGTATAATGTCATACATTTGCTAGGAATTCTCAACATGGCCTAACGTAATAGGCAATTCATATATATATATACTATTACAAAATCCCAACAAATTTCCCACAGAATATCGGAGTCGATATGGAATATGTTTGGACATATTTTTAGATCTGATCCACTCTCACCTGCATTTCAAGCATTACAGTTCTCAAATGAACACACTATCGCAATTACCAAGTACATTAGGGCGGCATAAAAGTAACTTACTTTCACAACTACAATCAGACGTACTTGAACACTTCAATATTAGGCCTACATTTTTTAAACTCAAAAACTAAGAAACCTTAAAACAGCTTGCTGAAAAAAATTAAATGTAAAATAAATTGAAATAAATAAAAAAAATAAAAATAAAGTATAGAAATAATTAAAAATACAAATAAAAGAACAGTAATTCGACATAAAATAATTTTTGTTGAAGGGTTGTTTCTTTTATTGACACTATTTTGGTAATGACTGTATCAGAAATAAGATTTATCTTCTTTTTGCAAACAGTAGGACCTAAGTAATAGTAATAATAAAATTAAAGTGCACACCTCCTGCCTGAATACCGAACAATACGCAAGACGTGTATTATTTTTTTCTACGCTCGAGGGTAAAAATCAAATAGAATTCCCATGACCTTAACCTTTGACCTTTCCTTCCCAAACTGTAATCGTCTCTTTCGAGGTTTTTTTAAATAATAAATCCACAAAATGATTTTTTTTTGTCTATTAAAGGTCAAATCCATAATGCTGCTGTTTCTTATTGTGGTTTGTGACAGTAGCTGTCCATCTACTTGGTACGCCATTCCTGGAAGCCGATGCATCAAAGTAGTCGTAGACGACATGCAGTGGCAAAACATAGGACCAAGTAAGACATGCGAGAAGTTCTCCGATGATACAGCGGTTTCAACATTTATGCACGTGACCGAAGAAAACTACAATGCTACAAAGTCGTTACTTTTAGATCTAGTTCCTTGGTCATCTCAATACTATGTGGATTGGACCAATGATGGAACAGATGTATTTGATAGCGATGGAAATGCCGTTTCTCTGTCTACCACCGCTCTCGTTTCAGGCAACTGCGTTAGTGTTGATCTGACGACTGATGAAGTGTATGGATCCTGCGGTGACACAACTGTTTCATACGTTTGTGAAATGAAACCATGTGGTTATTAGCAACGATGTTGGAAAATAAAGTGCGACGTCGACTGAATCGCTGGAATAAATCGTAAAAAATTGTGGATGGTGTCGGTATGGTGTCATTTTGCTTTACGATGTATATGCCTAGGCCTATATTTTATTTTAGAAAATTAATTATCAATCTATACAAAATATCTACTTTGAGTTTGGAATTGAACTTTCTTGTATTTCTTTAAAGACAATGGCATTTGTACAGTTGGGACTAAAACTTTTCATTATTTTTCTCTATTTCTGGAGTCATACTTATTCTAACAATAATATCGGTTTACTGTATTACAGCATAGGCCTGTATGGTATCAATGTATTGTAATGTATTATTAGGATTCAATAATATTAGGTAGGATAATCCATCAAAATTAAGAGTGTCTATATATTATATATTCTCCTGAAGACAACATTGAAGCAACTAAATGGAAACGTCGAAATTTCCTCAACCAATCTACAACAGTTCTTTTCGTGGTGTACCGTACCTCAAGCATTAACATATATTATTACTTCGCCATGCAAACGTGGAAACAATATCAATATAGCGCCGGTGACAAGCAAGTTTTTGTTTGCTTTAATAGGCGCTTTAAAAATGTGTATTATTATTATTTATTATTAATATACTGTAGTTGAATAAACATGTTTTTATATCATAGAAGAAGAATTTCTCTGTGATCCAATCAGAAACCCCCAAAACATGAGGAGACTTTAATTGACACCTCCAATTAGTAGAGAGTATTTTATAGAGAAACACCAAATATCATGGATACAAAAGACACAGAAGTTACAGATATAATCATTTGGAATTGCCTTCGACTCTGAAAGGGTTCTAACTCGTAATAACATCTCAGCTGGATATCAGTCACTCTGTATATATTGTAGAAGTTACAGTATACATTCAAGCATAGTTCCTCAACGAAAAGCAGCAATGATTCCCGGAGTTCGGATCCCTGTTTTTCCACCTCTTCTTTAACATTTAAAATTAGTTATATTTATTATAGTTTATAGCATTACTCAGGGACGGTTAGGGGGCTGGGCCGGGAAAAAAAAAAATGATCGCCCAATTATTAATAATTACATTATTTGTTTAATATCCTTGTGCGATAATACGTATTTTTTTAAAATTATTTTTTGGAACATGGCTGGAATACGGGCGTCCCGCAAATGCACGTGTTGATTTGTGGGATCTTAACATCAACACTTTACAAGGAGCGGGGCTTTTAGTGGTTTAATTGAATCACAGGTTGAGGCACAATGTTTTACCACGACTGATCATGAGTGTCGATCGACAAAACACCCGGCATATAGGCCTATCAGTGGCGGATCCAGGAATTTGAAATAGAGGGGCCCAGAGAGGGATTTTCAGAGGTGGAGGGTCTATACTACCTCAGCCCACCATGGTTGGGGGTGAGGTACGACAATTTATGATTATGGCAACTCAAGGTGGAAGGAAATGGCATTCCTAGACTCAAAATTTTAGTCGAATTTTCTTTTTTCTTATTTTTTTTTAAAATTTTGACAAATTGAAGGGGGGGGGGGGGGGGGTCGGGTTGGTCCCCCTTGAATCCGCCTATATGCTGCATACAGTCAGCCTACACTGTCGATCCAAGACAAAAACTAGACTACACAATATGGGAGCAGAAATTCACAAAATTCAACATACGTAAAAATGTGACATATAAAAACACGTTTAAAATCAAGTTCATTATTCTATTCCGACTATATACTTTATTCAAGGTAATGAAATGCAAATCCTCTTTCAATCGGGGTAAATTATTTAATATATATTACATAATCATAATAATTATATATTATTATTATTATATAATCATTAAATGAACATTAAAAATATCACCGTGTACTGAGTAAATTCATAATTATATATTATGCAATAATTTTGGGTAACGCAAATCAACACACTATCGGTTGACAAGATTAGCTCAATGATATCGTTGATATCAATGATATCGTCCAAAACTATCCTTTCCTAACAATAATAGTGTTTAACATTTCCGACTCGATTAATATTTAAACTTTAAAAATGTTAAAATAAATACATGAGAAAATTCCAAGGATACCGTCGCAATTGGTTCATCAACGACGATCTTTTCAGCTGCCGACAATCAAACAGACCATGGTGTTCAGATATGTTTGAGTCAGACAGCGACCGACCGTCGCAATATACGCTAGGTTACGTTTGTGTAAATTTGTAATTTTACAACGCCGCATTTCTTCTTAATCGATATATAGTAATAGTATATTATTATATCCCTAGACTACGAAAATATATTTTTCGTTAAATGTTTCTGTGTAAATATATACCTACAAGTTTTTTTACGTATTCCAATTTCTTCTTTTCATCTGTGTACATGTTTATCTTAAGTTACAAGCAAATTCATAACAACCTGCTATGTTATATTATATGCTGTTATATTAAACAATAAAATAATACTATTCTTAACAATTTTATTGCAGTACATTAATTCTAAAGCAAACAAAATATTATACAGAATTTAGGCATACAACAGCTTAATGGTTTAAGCTTTAAAAGTAAGGCACTTACAATTTTGAATCAAATCTAATACGGTGAAGGAAATAAAGAAGTAGAATAGAAAACAGATGTTTGATTAACAGTCAGGAAACTTACAATAACAATAAAATGCATAAAGACCGATACAAGCGCGCGTGGTGGAGAACACTGATGATGAATGCAAACCGGCTCTGTGACGTTGTCAATACGATCATCCAATGCTTATATTTTAAGGGTTCTCAACTGGTGAGGCCTGCGTGTGAGTGCATTTTACCGTTTCGTATTGAGAAAACGCCTGAAATAGGCCCAATTACTGTAAGTTAAAGCATAAAGAAAATATAACAGACAAGTTTTATATTCTCTATGGTTAAAGCAACCAGGCCTATTATTGCATCATTTCACGATAAATTAATGTTCTTCCACGTTCGAGTGGCCCCACCCACACC
This sequence comes from Anneissia japonica, assembly GCF_011630105.1. NCBI lineage: Eukaryota > Metazoa > Echinodermata > Crinoidea > Comatulida > Comatulidae > Anneissia > Anneissia japonica. Next base: position 67,636 of record NW_022688036.1, on the reverse strand, counting down.
ACCACCTCCATCCATTGTATCAGGTCACATTGCGACCTTGCATGATCAAGTCCAGAAATTGTACATATTTCTGTAAAATCTGCTTATGCGATCACCAGCCATGTTGTTCTTAGAAACGGAGATACAGTAATTCATTTTAACAAATCAAAAAGCTATACAAGACCAAACACTTAAATCTGAAGTTGACAAATAGATTCTATTTAATATAACATGAATAAGCCACTTTTACGATTTACTGATTACGAAATTTCCTCAGTATAAAACTTTAAAATATAATGTTTCAAATATAGCATATTTTATTACCATATGCTTATATTCTGGGTAGCTTTTCATTCCTATACTACCTTAAAAGCATTTCATTTGTTGACATTAAACATCAAAATAACATTACACAACAATATAAAACATTTTATCTTTCATAATTTGGCAACAATAACTCTTACATTAGTGTATGCTTTCCTTGGCTACATACTATTTTTTTGGTGTTTTTTTTTTTATATTATAAACGAATAATTGTAGTCATTAAATTTAATACATCAGGTCTTAAACTTAGGCAGAGCATTCTCAGACTGACTTGGCTTGTACTTTCCATTCATTCTATCTGACGTCACTGCCTTTAGTTCATTTAGTTAGGGAACATCTTTAAGTTGATCTACAAATCATTTGGCCGGACTTGCCACTGAGGTACCAATACCTACATTATCCTACAGATACAACCAAGGTTGTAAATTTTTGGATTCATTCTTACTTTGAAACTTGACCGAAGCAGTTATGAATTTGACACAACTAGTACCATAATTATTTCAAATATTAAAACAAGTTTAAAATTCATTATCTGGGTGTCATAAAAACATAAGACTTTATCTGGGTATATATAGGTAAATATGACATGTTATAATAATGTTACAGTTTGGTGTCGAAACCGTTTTTTTTTTTTTGTAAAAACATAAATACATAATGTACAGTACTTGGAAATTAGTGTGAATGTTGCTGTAGCGTTGTGTTAACGTTATTTTCTGATGTACAACTAACTTTCGCCAACATTATAAGAATGTTTGAGTCTGCTAGGATAAAAACAACTTAGTATATCTTAAAGAATACTACTTAATACTCCTTGGAGTTACCTTACTAACTTTTAAAAATCATCATAAACTTTTAAAGAGCACTGGGTGAATATGTCTCATTTATAAACATTTGCAAAACTCTTAAAATTGAAGAAACTGTCCAATTAAAGTAGACTTAATTTTTTTGCTGCTTTAATCCAATAACAGTCAAACATCTTGAAACATTTTAGAGGCCACATCCAACCAGTTACTGCCAAGTTCAAGCTGTGAGGCTAGGCCATAGTTAGCTTTCTCCTTCTCATCCAGCCATGCATTTAATCTGTCATGAATTTGTGTATAGCCACGGTAGTCAGGCAATAATGCTGCCAGACTCACAATACCAATGGCCATGGCAAACATGGAGTAAACTTCTTGTTGAAGTGCCAATCCTTTAAATTCAACCGGAGAATAAAATCAACAACTATGTAATTGCTAAAAAAGAACTATTAACATGTTCCCACAAGATCTGGATAAAGTCACAATATTCAACATATTAAAGATATTTTTAAATATGTTTGCTTAATATTTGATTAGCTTATGTTATAGGGTTATGTTTATATTTTCCTAATAGTAACGGATTAAAGTGATGGAAGATTCTATTTTTCTTTTTTTTTGGGGGGGGGGGGTTGGTTATAGTAATAGTGTAGTCTGTTTATTTGGGTAAGTATGAAATAGAATATTAAGATTATGGTACATACCAAATGACCTGAGACCAGCCTGCTCTAAAACAGTTATAATTTTTCTGCGGTTGATTCCAAAAATTACAGCAAAACTGCATGACAATGTCCAAAATGACTTCTATAAATAAATATAAATAATACAACAAAGTTACATTTGATAGCCTACAGCATATAAGTCGTTTTCGCATTTGATTATTATTAATCAAAGACTAAGTGTAAACCTGCTTTGGTAAAAAATTTTACGGCTGTTATCTAATATTAGCCAATTCGTGGTTTGCACTGCAGATCAAATAATCAATAGGAACTTACTTGCTTGCAATCCACAGACCTTCTCAATAATTGACCTAATCTTTGGTCAAAATTTATTAGCTTCTCAGCAGGAGCAATCAATGAACTGTTAACATGTAAGTCTGTAAGGGAAATACAGAGTCATTTAAAAAATTTCCTTAAAAAAATACAACTTTGTAACTGTCACTGGTTGACTGTTTCTGCGATTTAGCATGGCTACTTCCAGTGTACAATATATAGATAGACTACAGTACAACAGTATTAGTAGCTCTCTACTATAATGCTGCATACAAACGTGGCACAGATGCTTAAAGTTTTAGCCTTATAATGTCTCTATCATCATAGGTGCACAGAAATTCTTCACACTGGTGTGGGCTAAATCTATAAATCAGGGAGACATGAGATTCTCGTCCCTCCCCTACTACTATAGGGAAGAATGAAAACATTACAGAATATAACGATATGTAAGCTGAGTGCATGTTGCAGTGTATGTTAGGTAGGTGGACTGTAGGCTCTACAGATATGTATAACATGTACATTCTCAAAAGTTTGTTTACTTCCTTTGACTAAGGTTAAGGGAATTTGCATGTTATAATTGACAGATACAATATGTAGAAATAATTACTGTAGGATGTTCATAAATATACATACTGTGTATGAACAAAAAGCCTGTACTTCCTATACATTATATACTGTGAAAGTCCTAAACCGTGTAAAACAAAATATCCAGCATTCATAGCAGTGTTCTCCCAATTGAAAAATTTTTACTGGTAAATTTGTCCAAAGAGCCAGCTAAGCGCACACAACTTCAGATATTGCCAATTTTAAGTGGATTTAAATGGCTTCAAAAAACAATAATACGTAATCATAGCTTAGGCCTGGAAAGGAATGATGTTCGTTTATTGAAAGAAGGGCAGCCTAGTCAACCTAGACCAAATAATGTGCTTTTTTATTCTACCAACACACAATTTTTACTGGTTGGTCAGTTATTTTTACTGGTAAAATTGACAGCTAAAACGGCTTCGGGAGAACACTGCATAGCATACTGAAATTTCATATCACAGACTGTTTTGTACTTCTTACCAGTCAGTGCTGGCAATTCGAGCAAGTTGTTCTCTGCAAACTGCAGCCATGTTGCTTCTTTCAACAACAAGTGTTGATGCACTTTCATCAAACTCTCTTTCTGAAGAAAAGATTCAGCTTTCCTCAGACTCAAAAATGCCTTGCCATAAAGAGCTAAGAACTCTTGATCATTGGCATCACTAGAAAGTTTTTTCCAATGCATGAGAGCTTGTTCAAGAAAATAAGCTATCACAGCAGTACAGAGGATGACTCGGTATAATGAAGTTTGACCTGCAAAAAAAAAAAAAAAAAAAGATGTTGTAGTATCTTATCGTTTATATTTTATACCGTATTATCAAAGATCAATGACCATCTTACAATGCAGCAAAACATTATGGATGACTGCAGCAAACAAAAGAGTTAACGGCAATAACAATTATTAATATATCTGGCTATTATTTTGACACATCTTACAGTACCACCATTAATATATAAGAGTATGAACAGTAATTGTAGCATCAACGATTGTTTGCATAACAGAGGAGCCGACACCCTCGCACAACCAAGAGTCAGGGGCAGCACATCATTTTCCAGACGGCATCATAAGTTGACGTGGTCAAGTTCAAAATAAGTATATTAGTCATTTTCCTTCAGGTCTGGTATTTGTTAACTTATAGGCAGAAGTGTTATAAAACATGAATCTTATACACTTACCATCTCTTACACATATGTATTTCACATTTTTGCTTAACAAGTCTTCTAGTTCTGGCAATGCTTGAGCCTCGATGCGATTTAAAAACCATGAGCCATTCTGTAATAATTGGAAACAAATGTACTTGAATTAACAACAACTGTCCAACTGTTCCATCGTCAACAACTGCGAAGATGATGTGAACAGGGAAAACACGATAAAGTATTAAGAATGCCGGAGATTCTGGCACTAACCAAGAAAAATGCAGAATGTATAAGCGTCACTTATAATGAAATAAGTTCCAAATCAGGAATTTCTTGGAAATTAAGATGGCCTCCTTTACATCTGCAAACAAATAATCTTCCTGGGAATATCGCAGAGTAAATTCATTAAATTGAGAAACAATTATTAATACATTAGTGTCTCAGAGCACTATGGCATTATTAATTGCCTTCCCCCAAAAAAGTACATACTTCCTGTTGTAAATCAATGGCTTCCTTCACTGAATTGTAGATGGTTGTGCTTTTTGAAGACAAAAAATCAACATCTTCACCTTCAAGGAATATTAATATTAAAGTAAAAAAGTAGTGTTATTACACTGTATTTTTGACATTTATATTGTAGACATTAAAACAAATTTTAGAACCATGAGCATCAAAGCAAGAAAACAATAGTATATACAGTATTTGGGCAATAACAAGAGCATTAATAACAATAACCACAACAAAAATTATAATATATTTTTGGCAAAATATTTCAAGGGAAGGAAACAGTTAATAGCCCAAAAAGCAAATATACACACAATCATAAAAAAATCCCAAAAAACAAAAAAACTTCTTACCGGGATCCAACACGCTCTTCCATCCTACACAAAAAAAAAAAAACATTTTTTCTCATTCAGAAAATTTTAAAAATAAATTTCATTTTAAAGTATTTTATTAACAATACAAAAATATATATTTAATATATAGTACTTTTGGGGGTTATCAACTTACAATAGTGCACATGGGAGTCATAGCATACAGTAATTAATGGTTCTGACCTTTGTCCATAAGGACAAAGGTCAAGTGTCTGAGATGCCCCATTTTGCATGATGGCTGGCTGCAATATTTTCAGCCCCAGACTATAGCTTGTTTATTTTCACTTAAGGCTTAATTTCAGCCAATTATTCAAGTTTTGGGAGGAAAATTCACAAAATTAAAATAGCTGAACAGGGGCGTACCATGGGGGAGGGGGCGATGGGTGCGGCCGACCCCCCCCCTTTAAAGAAAGTGCCCTTTAAATCAAATAACACACCCCGCGAATTCTGAAAGCTTCGCTAAATTGCTCCGAGTTCAGCTTGCCCCCTGCGCTTTCGTTTCGACCCCCCCCACTCTTAGATTTTTCACCGTACGCCCCTGCTGAAAAAAAACATGCTAAATTTCCAACACCTAAAGTTTGTTTGATGGGTATTCTGGATGCTAATTAATCAATTCAAATTTATAAATAACTTTTATTCAATTGATGAATTTAATCTACCAACAACATAAAAAATCTACTGTAAATGGCTATTTATTTTCAATGCTTTTGTCAAATCTTATTAATTGTTGTAAAGGAAAATGAACATATAAAAATGTTAAGGATTATTTGCACCAATATGAGAATGAAAAACAAAAATAGTGCACAAATCCATGATAGTCTGTTATGAGATTATGTATAAATTGACAATAGTCAAATTTACTAATAGTATGTGCAGGAACAGTGAAACACTCCTCAAAAACAATACAAACATTGTATACCCAGGGAAGGTTCACATAGGTAGCTGTTCTAAGTTAAGCTATTTCTATTTGAGCTTTCCATTTTAAAAATATATGAAATTAACAATAAAAAAATTATATTGTTTCTAAAATTTAACAACAATTGAAAACAGTTTTAGTCAAACCTCAGTATGTGAAGAACACCCCTTAAAAATAATAGAACCGTTGCATACTCAAAAAAGGTGTAAATTGAGAGTTGTTAAGGTAGGCTATTTCTAGTATTCTTGAGGAGAGTTCCATTTTAAAACATTGGAAATTAACTAAACAAAATTATATTGTTTCAAAACTTTTTACAGAAATTGAAAACAGTTTACAACCAAACTTAAACTTACTCTTCCAAAGTGATAACATATCCAAAATAGGATTCTTCAAATCTAAAAATTAAAGTTTCATTATTAAAAAAATGAAAAATGTCTCATTAAAATACTTACTAATAGAATTATTTTTGTTGTATGAAAAATACAAAATTTAGATATGATATAGTTAATTAATGTTCCATAAAAAAAATACCATTAAATACTTTTGAAGTATTCATAACGTATATATATATATATATATGTACACATATATATATACATACACATATTATATATAAAAGATGTGTATAAGAGACAGATATAGAGCTCATATATATATATATATATATTTTACAATTTTAAAGAGATGGAAAGCTATTATTTTATTATTATTTTGTTTTTTTAGGAATTGTATAAAACATATATAAATATACATATACATATATATATATATATATCTATTTTACAATTTTTACAGAGATGGAAAGCTATTATTTTATTATTATTATGTTTTTTTCAGGAATTGTATAATAAAATGATTCACTCAAAATACAAACTTTGTGAAAAGGCCTTATAAAAAGTAAAACTTTAGAACAATCATTATGACATCAAAGAGAAAACCGCTGTGCAAAAACATAGAAAAAAGGGGATAGAAGTTCCAAGGACAAAAACAGTGACTTTCTGCAAGTGCATAAAATCAATTATTTTAATTCAGTATTACTAAATAATAGTAAGAATGCATGTTTTGGCTAGTGTACCTAGTTCATTTTCTTTCCTAACAACAGTGCTCTCCATTTCAGTGTTAAAAAAAACATTACTTTAAATAAGAATGAAAATATGTTGGCAAAATTTTTAATTTCACACTTTGTGCGACAAGATCATTCCAAAACCCCATCACCAAATTAATCACGTCAGCAACGTACACTTGCTCATGCTTCCATCTTTCACTGTTACAGCATAGCAACACTTCATTGCTGCCAACAATTGTCGATGAAGACAAGCGGTCAATAAATTTGCATATAATGTCAATTATTACTTCCTTGACTGATTGAGGAAATGGATTACTTGTTAAAGGTCAGCTCGGACAGGTAAGGTCATTGTGAGAATATTTTTTGACAGACGTAACTGTCCCATACGCAGACCTATCATCTGCGTTTAACCATGGAGGTATTATCATTATATTACGCAAGCTTCCATGGTTTAACTCACTCGACTCAACAACAAATATTGTAACAATTGTTGAAAGCCTTCAATTAGGCAGTAGGAGGTTAATTTTCTCCTTTGTATTCCAATTATTGTCTATAGAATTAACTTTTTGATTTGATAGCATTTTTGATGTGTTTGAAAACATGCTTCATCTAATCAAGATTGGGTACTAATGATCTGTCTAACAGACTGAATGGATAAACATGTTTTTTTTTTAAAGTGGATTAACATAAGGCATTTGAATTACAATTTAAATGCACTTTCTGTGGTAATTCTTTCTATATTTTCATGGGACTGTGAATAGATATTATGGAAGTTTGTCAATAAATTAAATGTGCCTAGCTGGCTATGACATTTACATCCCCAACTGCAGCATGCAATATTTTGTGATTAGGTGCTTGTTTTCCAACTGCGATATATTTCCAACAAGTGCCTATGGTACAGAATATGTCTTCAATCTGCAATTCTTCTGTTGTTTGTGTTTTTTTTCCAGACACTCATGAATACACACAGAATTTCACAGCCAAAACAATTCCACTCCTAAGTCTCATAATGAGACTAATGTAGAGCTGTGGTTCCCACGGAACCTGGTGTTCTGCCAATTCAGAATGTATTATGGAACTTGAATTTGGGGGTTCATAAAACTAATTCTATGAAGTGCATACCAAACCCGAATCACAGACACTTATCTATGTTTTAGAACAGTACTATTACAATTTGATGTGTTGAAAGTACGGGCAGAGGTGGCGCCAGGATTTGCCCGAGGGGGTCCCCAACAGGGGGCCAATAAGTGGTCCAGGAGCGAAGCCCCCTAAAATTATGACAATTTAGGAGTTTCAAAGGATAATGGAAACGATTATAGAGTCTACTAATATGTAGAAATTTTTATTCTTTGAATTTTTTTTGTGGTAGTAATGGGATGGTTTAATGCTTTAAATTTATGTAATTAGGAAGAAATACAAATATCATTTTTGAATATTCCAAGGCAGTGGCAGGTGTAGTAAAAATTAGGAAAAACATTTTGTTTTCAGAAATTTCCAATTTTTTTGTTTGCAGTAGGTGCGCTAATTAACCAAAATAAAATGTTATTTTTATTTGAAATCTTCAATATTTGTGGGCAGTGGGTTCGTCAACAAGGTCTAAAATAAGTCTTGCCTAATTACACATATGTTTCATATACCGGAAATCACTTTTTCTAAACTGGGATCCCTGCATTACATTCCTTCATATAAGTTGTCGCAGAAAATGTGTTACAAAGTATAATCATACCTGGAACAGGAGCTATGCTTAGCATTTTTTTACGTCTACGACAATAACTTTCATAAAATGTCCTTTCATATTTTCCTTCTGAAAAAAACAATTCAATAATAGAAAACTACTGTCAATCACCATCGGGATTTGAACCAGAGAACTTTTGCTTACAAAGCGAATATCATATTACCAACTGGCCCAACTGGCATTTTTAGTTATGTGCGAGCCAGTAGCCACTGGGCGCCTTCAATCATTGTTCCTTTAGATTATGACGAACCATTCTGGAACGTTTCTTTCAGATCCACTGATCAGTTTTTGAGATATTTAGGTCTGCGACGTTAGCACTTTAAAAGACACCACAAAATCATAACCTAAATTTGCTCTTCACCTAAATTTAATAATAGGGAAGTTGTGATTGCACAAGGTAGTGGGCACTAATCTCTACTACTATTATAAGTTTGCTCATTGGACAATCATTGTACAGAAAAAAGTGAAACCACCGATGCCGTGTTGGGGAGCCGGTGTGGCATACCAGTTTTATAGACAATGTTTAAGTTATTGTTAAAAATAACGGTTCTTTTTTTTAAACTGGTACGTGCATAGAGCTATTTAAAAAAATTATTAGAAGTCTATGGTTATGTCACATTAATATTTGCAAATGGTGCCTGCAG
>NW_022688036.1:55704-58528 GCF_011630105.1 Anneissia japonica | reverse complement strand
AAAAAACAATTCAATAGAAAACTACTGTCAATCACCATTGGGATTTGAACCAGAGAACTTTTGCTTTCAAAGCGAATATCATATTACCAACTGGCCCACGAATGCATTTTTAGTTATGTGCGAGCCAGTAGCCACTGGGCGCCTTCAATCATTGTTCCTTTAGATTATGACGAACCATTCTGGAACGTTTCTTTCAGATCCACTGATCAGTTTTTGAGATATTTAGGTCTGCGACGTTAGCACTTTAAAAGACACCACAAAATCATAACCTAAATTTGCTCTTCACCTAAATTTAATAATAGGGAACTTGTGATTGCACAAGGTAGTGGGCACTAATCTCTACTACTATTATAAGTTTGCTCATTGGACAATCATTTTACAGAAAAAAGTGAAGCCACCGATGCCGTGTTGGGGAGCCGGTGTGGCATACCAGTTTTATAGACAATGTTTAAGTTATTGTTACTTTTTTTAAAACTGGTACGTGCATAGAGCTATTAAAAAAAATTATTATAAGTCTATGGTTATGTCACATTAATATTTGCAAATGGTGCCTGCAGTGACCAAGACACAGTAATTTTTTTTATTTGGCCTTGTGTATTGTCACTACAAGGTGGGTGTGGCTAGTAGGTGAAAGATTTGTAATAAAATTGTTTCCTACAAAAATAGCTGTATGGCCAGGAATACTGACCAGATAAACAGAAGAAAACAATTTTTACATTTTTACTAATAACATATTATTGCAATTTTTAACTTCTTGCTTCAGGCCTTTTTATCTATCTCGTTGTAAATTAGTAAATTCATGTTTTTAATGTTTGATGTTTGTAATAATTTTCTTTTTAATGATGCCAAATAAATTCAATTGAATTGAAAACAATTATTCAGTATCTCTCCTATAATTTTGTTTGTGTTACACTACCAGTGATCCCAAGTATCCTGCAAGATGTGGGAAAAATCTCTGAGAAATTGGAATGGCCTCCTGCAACCCACAAGCAAACAAAAGAATAAAAAAAATCCTTCATATCGTCTGCATAAAAACATACCTGAAACAGGAGCTGCGCTTAGTGCAGGTGGTGGAGGAGGCATTTGACTCTGTTGTTGTGCTGGTGGTGGCGGGTGTGGAAGGCTGCCACTAGATCCAGGCGGCGGAGAGGGAGGAGGAGGAGCTACATCGTATTTAAGTGTGCCACTTCGTCGACGTAGTTGTGCAGGACGACGATAGGCTAGCACTTCTGGAAATCAAAATTGAAATTTTTGTTATTTTTCACCTATTTCCGTAATTTTTAGATATGATCTCACTAACAATGCATCAAATTTAAATTGTTGGACTTGGTCTTCTGCATCTGTCGCCGTTATCATTTGTTATTTTGCATTTCACTGTCTCATTCTCAAGATGTACCTTTTAATGTAAAGGTAGAATCAGCCAATAACCTAGCCCTTGAAATCTTCAGCATCCATGTATGATGTTTTGTGCAAGTAAGGTGTAATCATAGTGCGCCCTCTGGTGGTGGGTCTTGATTATGTTATAGAGAGATGAAGTGAGAAGAAGAGCGTGCGCACATACTTTTGGAGTGAACACTTCCATTCCAGTGTTAAATTGGCTATTCTAATGCCACCACGCAGTTGGAACTATAGCAAGCTTAAGCGTTGTAGGGTATGCTTTACTCACTTCCATTGACTCACGGAATATACGATAGGCTGATAATGAAAACCAGTCAAGCGGAAATTCTAAGCAGCTGATAGAGTATGACACGATAAGCCCGAGTGTGACTTATCCCGAGATACCAAAGTATGTAAAAGATTGAAAAACTTTGCTATTCCAATTAATTGTATTTGTATTTCCAATGAATAAAAATTTGTATAGAAGATTGTGGCAATTAAAATGGAGAAACTGTACCATAAATTCTTTTCTTTAGTTTTAGTTTTAGCATGGAGGTATAAAATTAGGAACCTTCATGGTTTTAGGCAGGGGATGCAATGTATACCCTTCTTGCTTTTACCATCCACCACTGATCAAGGGTTTTTTTTTTTTTAAATTGTGTAAATGTAATAACCATAGTCTATACTTAATAAATGTACAGTAAATAAATAGTGATAATATTTTCAATAATAATTGTAATTGCAATAATGAATAATACATAAAAAAAAAATGAAAAAGCAGTTTATATTTTTAAAATGATGAAATTGTAAATATATATTTTGGTATCATTTTTTTGTTTGTTTGAATGGATATTTAGATTTCTTGAATTTTTGTACTGCATTAACTTTCAACTTTTTTGCTTTTTGTACTTTTTATCGTATACCTAAATAAATCGATTATAGAGTCTACTAATATGTAGAAATTTTTATTCTTTAAATTTTTTTTTGGTAGTAATGGGATGGTTTAATGCTTTAAATTTATGTAATTAGGAAGAAATACATATATCATTTTTGAATATTCCAAGGCAATGGCAGGTATAGTAAAAATTAGGAAAAACATTTTGATTTCAGAAATTTCAAATTTTTTTGTTTGCAGCAGGTGCGCTAATTAACCAAAATAAAATGTTATTTTTATTTGAAATCTTCAATATTTGTGGGCAGTGGGTTCGTCAACAAGGTATAAAATAAGTCTTGCCGTATATGTTTCATGTACCGGAAATCACTTTTTCTAAACTGGGATCCCTGCATTATATTCCTTCATACAGTATAAGTTGTCGCACAAAATGTGTTACAAAGTATAATCATACCTGGAACAGGAGCTTTGCTTAGCATTTTATTACGTCTCCATTCATAACTATCATCATAATATGCCCGTGCATATTTTCCTTCTGAAAAAAACAATTCAATA
>NW_022688036.1:40516-55377 GCF_011630105.1 Anneissia japonica | reverse complement strand
GCCCGAGTGTGACTTATCCCGAGATACCAAAGTATGCCAAAGATTGAAAAACTTTGCTATTCCAATTAATTGTATTTGTATTTCCAATGAATAAAAATTTGTATAGAAGATTGTGGCTAAGAAATTACAATTAAAATGGAGAAAACTGTACCATATATTCTTTTTCTTTAGTTTTAGTTTTAGCATGGAGGTATAAAATTAGGAACCTTCATGGTTTTAGGCAGGGGATGCAATGTATACCCTTCTTGCTTTTACCATCCACCACTGATCAAGGGTTTTTTTTTTTAAATTGTGTAAATGTAATAACCATAGTCTATACTTAATAAATGTACAGTAAATAAATAGTGATAATATTTTCAATAATAATTGTAATTGCAATAATGAATAATACATAAAAAAAAAATGAAAAAGCAGTTTATATTTTTAAAATGATGAAATTGTAAATATATATTTTGGTATCATTTTTTTGTTTGTTTGAATGGATATTTAGATTTCTTGAATTTTTGTACTGCATTAACTTTCAACTTTTTTGCTTTTTGTACTTTTTATCGTATACCTAAATAAATCGATTATAGAGTCTACTAATATGTAGAAATTTTTATTCTTTAAATTTTTTTTTTGGTAGTAATGGGATGGTTTAATGCTTTAAATTTATGTAATTAGGAAGAAATACATATATCATTTTTGAATATTCCAAGGCAATGGCAGGTATAGTAAAAATTAGGAAAAACATTTTGTTTTCAGAAATTTCCAATTTTTTTGTTTGCAGCAGGTGCGCTAATTAACCAAAATAAAATGTTATTTTTATTTGAAATCTTCAATATTTGTGGGCAGTGGGTTCGTCAACAGGGTATAAAATAAGTCTTGCCTAATTACATATATGTTTCATGTACCGGAAATCACTTTTTCTAAACTGGGATTCCTGCATTACATTCCTTCATATAAGTTGTCGCAAAAAATGTGTTACAAAGTATAATCATACCTGGAACAAGAGCTTTGCTTTGCCTTTTATTTAGTCTACGTTCATAACTATCATCATAATATGCCCGTTCATATTTTCCTTCTGAAAAAAACAATTCAATAGAAAACTACTGTCAATCACCATTGGGATTTGAACCAGAGAACTTTTGCTTACAAAGCGAATATCATATTACCAACTGGCCCACGAATGCATTTTTAGTTATGTGCGAGCCAGTAGCCACTGGGCGCCTTCAATCATTGTTCCTTTAGATTATGACGAACCATTCTGGAACGTTTCTTTCAGATCCACTGATCAGTTTTTGAGATATTTAGGTCTGCGACGTTAGCACTTTAAAAGACACCACAAAATCGTAACCTAAATTTGCGCTTCACCTAAATTTAATAATAGGGAACTTGTGATTGCACAAGGTAGTGGGCACTGATCTCTACTACTATTATAAGTTTGCTCATTGGACAATCATTGTACAGAAATAAGTGAAGCCACCGATGCCGTGTTGGGGAGCCAGTGTGGCATACCAGTTTTATAGACAATGTTTAAGTTATTGTTACTTTTTTTAAAACTGGTACGTGCATAGAGCTATTAAAAAAAATTATTATAAGTCTATGGTTATGTCACATTAATATTTGCAAATGGTGCCTGCAGTGGCCAAGACACAGTAATTTTTTTTATTTGGCCTTGTGTATTGTCACTACAAGGTGGGTGTGGCTAGTAGGTGAAAGATTTGTAATAAAATTGTTTCCTACAAAAATAGCTGTATGGCCAGGAATACTGACCAGATAAACAGAAGAAAACAATTTTTACATTTTTACTAATAACATATTATTGCAATTTTTAACTTCTTGCTTCAGGCCTTTTTATCTATCTCGTTGTAAATTGGTAAATTCATGTTTTTAATGTTTGATGTTTGTAATATTTTTCTTTTTAATGATGCCAAATAAATTCAATTGAATTGAAAACAATTATTCAGTATCTCTCCTATAATTTTGTTTGTGTTACATTACCAGTGATCCCAAGTATCCTGCAAGATGTGGGAAAAATCTCCTAGAAATTGGAATGGCCTCCTGCAATCCACAAGCAAACAAAAGAATCGAAAAAATCCTTCATATCGTTTGCATAAAAACATACCTGAAACAGGAGCTGCGCTTAGTGCAGGTGGTGGTGGAGGAGGCATTCGACTCTGTTGTTGTGCTGGTGGTGGCGGGTGTGGAAGGCTGCCACTAGATCCAGGCGGCGGAGAGGGAGGAGGAGGAGCTACATCGTATTTACGTGTGCTACTACGTCGACGTAGTTGTGCAGAAGGACGACGATAGGCTAGCACTTCTGGAAATCAAAATTGAAATTTATGTTATTTTTCACCTATTTCCGTAATTTTTAGATATGATCTCACTAACAATGCATCAAATTTCATGGTGTGACCTTTAAATTGTTGGACTTGGTCTTCTGCATCTGTCGCCGTTATCATTTGTTATTTTGCATTTCATTGTCTCATTCTCAAGATGTACCTTTTAATGTAAAGGTAGAATCAGCCAATAACCTAACCCTTGATGATGTTTTGTGCAAGTAAGGTGTAATCATAGTGCGCCCTCTGGTGGTGGGTCTTGATTATGCTATAGAGAGATGAAGTGAGAAGAAGAGTGTGCGCACATACTCTTGGAGGCAGCACTTCCATTCCAGCGTTAAATTGGCTATTCTAATGCCACCACGCGGTTGGAACTATAGCAAACTTAAGCATTGTACGGTATGCTTTACTCACTTCCATTGACTCACTGAATATGCGATAGGCTGATAAAGAAAACCAGTCAAGCAGAAATTCTAAGCAGCTGATAGAGTATGACGCGATAAGCCCGAGTGTGACTTATCCCGAGATACCAAAGTATGCCAAAGATTGAAAAACTTTGCTATTCCAATTAATTGTATTTGTATTTCCAATGAATAAAAATTTGTATAGAAGATTGTGGCTAAGAAATTCCAAGTAAAACGGAGAAACTGTACCATATATTCTTTTTCTTTAGTTTTAGTTTTAGCATGGAGGTATAAAATTAGGAATCTTCATGGTTTTAGGTAGGGGATACACTGTATACCCTTCTTGCTTTTACCATCCACCACTGATCAAGGCTTATGGGTCATTTGTTGTAATACTTTAAAAAAATTGTGTAAATGTAATAACCATAGTCTATACTTAATAAATGTACAGTAAATAAATGGTAATAATATTTTCAATAATAATTGTAATTGCAATAATGAATAATACAGGAAAAAAAAATGAAAAAGAAGTTTATATTTTTAAAATGATGAAATTGTAAATATATATTTTGATATCATTTTTTTGTTTGTTTGAATGCATATTTAGATTTCTTGAATTTTTGTACTGCAATAACTTTCGACTTTTTTGCTTTTTGTACTTTTTACCGTATACCTAAATAAATAAATAAAAAATAAATAAATAAAAAACAAACTATTTTTAAATGAGAATGTTAGTCAACTCAATCACTAATATGAAATTTTAAAATATATTATTTTTTAATTATTTATTAATATATACTTTGATTGTATAAAATTTAAAGTGATGATACTTCAAATGATTTTATTGTACATGAATAAAAAAGTGGTACTTGTTTACAATTGTCAACTTTTACTAAATGTATAATATGGACGAAAACTGACAGGCCGTGAATGATGTGCAATAGAATTTGTTCCATTTAAAAATACCTGCATAGAAAGGAATATTTACTAGAATAATAAAAAAAAAGAAGAAAACAATAAACCCATTCCACGAGGTTTGTTTAGAGTTGGACACTTGACAGACATATAGTAAGAATAGCTATGGAGAATTTACAATGCGATAAGTGTGGAAGTATACGAAAAGGTAATGTTAATGGTTGCAAAAACAAATGCCGACAATTAATTTGAGAAATAGTTGGCAAAGAAAGGCACTAGGATTGTGAAAAATAGTGTATTTACTGCAAATTTTAGTGTTCTCTGTGCTTCATATGCTTTGAAATGTATGTGCTCATTCGTAAAACTTAGCTGGCCTAGAAGTTGTAGCGTGTGAAAATCACATTTCGCGGATCGAAGACACTTTTGCACACCTAAACAGGCTCTAGGTATGCAGGGGTCTTATTTTTATACCTCCCTGCTAAGACTGTCATTTCTTAAAAATCTCAGTGTTTGGGGCCAGCATCTTTTGGAGCATTAACAAACCATTACGACAAAATTCTGAAGTTCAATTTACAATCAATTCGGTATAGTTTACTAGCATTTTAAATAACATTAATCAACATCTGCAACTATCTGCTGTAGCCTTTACATCAGAAACAATCAGAAGAAGCCACACGTTTTTCCTATTACTGAGCACATTACTCGTGCAGCCAGTTTACAATTTACACCTACTATACAGTAGGTGATATGACCAATAGTGCAATGGTCTATTAAGGATTGCCATCCAAAACCAGAATCTAATTCTCCACATTATAAGATTTAAAATGATGGTCATTAAATGGAATTGACAAAGTTATGATACAATACAATAAATGGGATTGCAAGCCTCATCATTCAATACATAAAACTGAACATTCCTTTTTTTTTGTGGTTAATGTGCAAAAGGTCAAACAAACTGGTATGTATCACTTCGTGAGATATTTCCTTTCTAGGTGCAGCAAAATAAAGTTAAATAGATTTAATCTCTTATAAGTGACGTATTCCAATCTGGGATCCCTGCGCTACATTCCTATATAGTTTGTCTGCAGAAAATTTAGATCATACCTGAAATATGAGGTTTGATGTGTATGGGTGACGATCCTGATGAAAGTGCACCACTTAGTCCAGGTGGTGGAGGAGGAGGAGGTACACCGGTTAGTGTTGGTAGTGTTGGAGGAATGCCGGCCCTCGGTAGTCCTGGTTTTGCAAAAGTGCCACTAAATGGTCGTGGTAATACATTATAAGATGATCTCATTGCTCCTAGTATCAATATAAAAAAAAATCTTTAATAATTGTGAGGGCTCAGCAAAAAATGAGTCATACAGTTATAAATTTAGAATTAACTGTATAAACCCCTGTACAGACTTTTTCTTTAACTGTTGTACGCCCATATATAGACATGATGTGCAGGCCCATAGGCAAAAAGAGGGGGGGATGGGGGTGCAGAAGGTGAGGTCTGTGAACATTTCTTTCTGCATCCCCACCCTCTATTTCTCCTGCTTTAGCTCCATAAACGATACCCAAATGAATGAAAATTTTAACAGAATATTACAAATTATGAGTTTCAGAAATCCACTTTTCGGAACTTCCAGGGGAGCCACCAATGTGTATGTGTCACTTGTTATTTAGACTTGCCACAAGTCTCCAATTTATTGATTTTTGCTGGTGTTAGAAACTTTCGGAAAGCGCCACGAGTGCCTATTTATAACAAGAAACTTTTTATGTTCTTGAATTTGAATCACAGAATCCAGAAGAAGCATAGTATGGAACGCTACTGGTGCAAAGAAGTAATATGGAACGCCATTGGTGCAAAAATCAATATATTTTTAATAGTTTTACTGATTAGGAGACATTTTAGGTACTGAAATCAAGTCTAGTTGTTATTTTACATTTGAAAATTTGTGTAATTGTAATATTGCATAGTCTATACATAATATGCAATAATCAAATCAGAATTTTTGTTAACTCAATCACACACACTTAAATTTACAACATAAAGAAGGAACTATATCAATAGATTGATTTACCAAATGGTCGTCCGTGTACTGCAGAACTCCCAAATGCAGTTGATGATTGTAAACTATCACTGGACACACCTGAATTTCAGAAAAAAAAATTGATAGAAAAATTAAAATGATGTATACATGGCATATGGTTTGATGGTAATTAATACGAAGCATGAATTCATCCTACTAAACCTCTTCAAAGTGTTAATACCCTAAACCCATCACCTTTGACTTACAGAGCAAAACTTAATATAAATTGATGGAATAACGAGCACACTGGTAAAATAGACAGAATTTAAATTACTAATAATATTATAAAAAAATATAAAATAATAAAAAATCTACAGTATTATTGATCTCTTTCAAAGGCTGTGACAAAAACATTTAACCAGATAAATTTACCAGATAAAGAAGGGATTATATCAATAGATTGATTTACCATATAGCCTTCCTCCTTCTGCAACAGGTGTCGATGAAAACCCTCCAAAATCTTGCGCTGTAGAACCCACAAATCCAGTTGACAACTGTGCAGCATTAGCTGAATTTCAGAAAAAAAACCAAAAACACTTGATAGAAAAATTTAATTGATGTAAACATGGCATATGTGGTTCGATAGTAATTAATACGTGAATTGATTCCTACTAAACCTGTTTAAAGTGTTAACATCCTAAGCTCATCATTAAATTCCGACTCACAGTGCGAGAGTCATTTGTAAATAGAACAGGATTTAGCCACTCCATTATTATAGTTAATAATAAATAGTTTAATGTTGGTGTGGCTGGTAGGTGAACCATTTGCTATAAAATTCTCACAATAGAACAATTATGCTTTGAAGCTGTAATAAAATTCAAATTCAATTTATATGCGCATTCTTTAATGGAATAACCAAACAAAAAAACAAAAAAAAAACTGGTTTATTGACCATTTTCAGAAATAAGACTTTGGGACATGATTATAGTCAAATATTAAACTTTATAGTAACTATTAATATTATTACTGTCATCAACAATTCTACATTTTACTAGTCTTGTCAGGAGTGGGGGGGGGGTGGGTATTGTCTGTCATTTGTTATGCCTTTTATATTTGTCAAAATAGAAAATCAATAAACAGGGCACAGCGTCATATTCGTTTAGCATGGATAAGAAAATCAAACTAACCGACGCCTTTAAAGTCATGTTTGCCTGTTTACAAACAGCATAAAATACAAACATACTCACTTGATCGCATTGGTTCCTATATAAGAACCAATAATAATAATAAGTAATACTAATTTGCAATTGAATCAACCTGAGGAGCTTGACAACAACGAAAGGAAACGGCCATGAAATTATACCATGAACCTTGACTCACAGAATACTAGAATGCAAAACCAAAACCAACATCGCATCGATAATTTGCTTTATGATTGGTGCCAGGAAGTCGAAAGAGGGGGCCCCAGGGAGGGACTCCCACAGACGGAGGGACTGCCCAACCATAGTGGGACTGAGGTCAGAAAACTTATGATTATGGTCCCTCCTAAACTTGGATATAATAAGTTTTTTTCTCCATTTCTTTTATAACTTTTACAAAAAAATTGGGGGGAAGAGAAGGGGATGGGAGCAGGGAGGCTTCTCCTTGAATCCTGCTAAGGTGGCGACACCAGCCTAAATAAGGAAAGACTTTGCAGGTGAAGAAAAAAAGAAATCTTAACACTACCTTGAGCCTCTAATATTAGTTCAATTTGAGCCAGTGTACTTGAGTTAACAGTTTGCGCTCCCTCAAAAGCCTCTGACTTCTCCACTGTAGGTACTATAAATAGTCACAAAATAGATAATATAATTATAAATAAGTATCAATAAATACTAATGAAATCCAGTCTAGTTACTATTTTACCTTTGAAAATTTGTATACATGTAATATTGCATAGTCTATACTTAATATACAATAATTAAATGTGAATTTTTGTTAACTCAAACACATAAATTTTAATTTACAACATCAAGTTATATCAATAGATTGATTTACCAAGTGGCTGTCCAAATGGTGCTGATAAAAACCCTCCAAAAGTTTGTGCAGCAGAACTCCCAAATGAAGTTGATGATTGTAAACTATCACTGGACACACCTGAATTTCAGCAAAAAAAATTGATAGAAAAATTAAAATGATGTATACATGGCATATGGTTTGATGGTAATTAATACGAAGCATGAATTCATCCTACTAAACCTGTTCAAAGTGTTAACACCCTAAACTCATCACCTTTGACTTACAGAGCAAAACTTAATATAAATTGATGGAATAACGAGCCCACTGGTAAAATAGACAGAATTTAAATTACTAATAATATTATAAAAAAACATAAAATAAAAAAAAATCTACAGTATTATTGATCTCTTTCAAAGGCTGTGACAAAAACATTTAACCAGATAAATTTACCAGATAAAGAAGGAATTATATCAATAGATTGATTTACCAAATAGCCTTCCTCCTTCCGCAACAGGTGTCGATGAAAACCCTACAAAATCTTGCGCTGCAAAACCCCCAAATTCAGTTGACAACTGTGCAGCATTAGCTGAATTTCAGAAAAAAAAACCAAAAACACTTGATAGAAAAATTTAATTGATGTAAACATGGCATATGTGGTTCGATAGTAATTAATACGTGAATTGATTCCTACTAAACCTGTTTAAAGTGTTAACATCCTAAGCTCATCATCTCCGACTCACAGTGCGAGAGTAATTTGTAAATAAAACAGGATTTAGCCACTCCATTATTATAGTTAATAATAAATAGTTTAATGTTGGTGTGGCTGGTAGGTGAACCATTTGCTATAAAATTCTCACATTAGAACAATTATGCTTTGAAGCTGTAATAAAATTCAAATTCAATTTATATGCGCATTCTTTAATCGAATAACCAAACAAAAAAACAAAAAAAAAACTGGTTCATTGACCATTTTCAGAAATAAGACTTTGGGACATGATTATAGTCAAATATTAAACTTTATAGTAACTATTTATAGCAAAAAAAAAAAAAAAAAAAAAAATTACCCTAGGCTATTTTTTGAGCTATATTTTATAGCTCATTTCAATCAACAACAACAACTAGAAAATCAAATAGAAAATCAATAAATAGGGCACAACGTCAAGTTTGACATGGTTAAGAAAATCTGTAACAAACAGACGCCAGAAAGTCCTGTTTGCCTGTTTACAAAAAGCGTAACATACACACACTCACTGTAGGGCTGTAAACATTGGTGGTCCTGTGTCAGGGACTTGAGAATTATAGGGCTGGGCTAGCAAAAAATACATTACAACTACATCCAATATTTAATAGCTGATATAAGGGCTAGCAACTATTTTAGCAAAACTAGACCTTAATAAAAAAAAAAAAAAACTTTTTACAGCTCTGATTTTCTTTTTTTGTCTCCAATGCTGTTTATAACTTTTACAAATAATTTGGGGGGGAGGGGGGGAGGGGGGAGTAAGGGAGGACTTCGAAGGTAAGAAAAAAAAAAAATCTTAACAGTACCCAAATGCATAAATTTTTTCCCAAAAAAAAGATGTAAATGTAAAGTGATGGTAAATAAATATAGCTGCAATTTTTTAATGGCCTTCATGATGTCATTAAAATTACACTGAACATTGTCTTCAAATCGCCAAAAAACCAATTTCTTGTTAAAGAAGCCTCCCACATTCAAATTAAAGTTAACTAGTTAAATCAAAATATCAATTTACCTTCAACAGAACTGGTACTCGGTGACCTAGTTAGTCCACGTGACCTCATGGCATCCCTCAATACTACACATTACATGAAAAATGAATTTCAGAAAAAGATTGTGAAGAATAATATAAACACATCATTCTCATGGTCTGATAATGAAATTCAGAGCCTGAAATCATCCTTCTAAGCCTGTTACAAGTTTTGGACCCTCTATCTGTGAAACAATTGTTTAAAGATTTTACCAGTTGCAGATCTAGGATCTAGTAATGTGGGGGGGGGGGGTGTGGATAACACGAGATGCAAAGCACAAGGTTTTGGAGGGGGAATCCTCTCCAATTTGAGATTTTTTTGGAATTAGTAATTGGCTATTAAACACTCTTATGGTTTACAGAGACTACTACACATAACATATATACACGAGATGCACACATACAAGATTTTTTTTCACTGCATTACCGAAAAATGGGGTGGGGGAGGTGGGGGTGCCTAGCTACCATATTAACAACCTGGATCCACCATTGAGAATACATCAATATTAATAATCAATAAATCAATTTACTTTGAAACTTGTCTAAACGAGTTTTCATTGAACTTCTTATTTTTAGTTTTGATCTAGTATTAAGTGGCAATACACCCTCACTAAAATTTGCAATTGAATTAAAAAAAAAATTGACACAAAAATGAAAAAATGTAGGTAATCAAATTTGAAAATTCCTGGAAAATAGCACATTGAGACTGTAAAAGTAGTATTCCCAAGTACTATTAACAGAGGCTCCAGAGTTTGGATTTTATTCTCCCATACCCTTTACTTGAGTGCAGAGAGCTACAATTTTATGGTTTACATCAACTGGTTTTATCACAAATGAATGCTAGGTGGTACTTGTGTATCTGTCCATTTTTACCTCAAGGAATACTGTGGAGTTGGAGATAGGCTGTGAAGGATGTGGACCAAATGCAAGGCGAGAAATATTTTACCAGAGAAAACAAGAGAATAAAACAATTATTCGATACATACTGAATGCACAGAATACGACACAAAGATACAGTAACTTATACCTGAGTCAGACACTTTGCTGGGTGATGCTGGTGGTGGTGAATGTGCTTTCTTAAGTGATCTTCCTACAAAAAATATTATTAAAAAGTATAATACCTTTATAATAAACTGTTTGAATCATGTTAAAATCTAGTTGCACAAATCAATTGTGGTTTATCAGCTGCTCTAGGGAAAAGTACTGAAATATTTTTGGAGGAAAATTGACCTATGTCAGTTCATCTAGATCTATATAAGTATTCACAATATGTTATTTTTTCTACTTAACATACAAATATATAAAAATTTAGTTATCTGTTTATCAAAACAAAAATAGCACTTTAATGAAACATGATATTATTCACATTATTTTTTTATGTCACTTGTACTATCTTTATTGCTATGCATCGTGCTATGTTTTTAGTTCCAGATTTTCAAATTTAAAACAATAATTTTTAACGATTTGGTGATGGTTTTGGTCTGAAGGCTGATTTTGTAACTTTTAAAGGCTGATTTCGTAAATACTGTTCTTTAAACTGCTGTAGGTTTAAAAAGTCCTGTAACTTAGAAAATTTCAGATTTGAATGATTCTTTTTTAAAACACTCATTTTACTGTTTTACTGAATTTTTGCGAGAAGTGACAGTTTGGCTTGACTCCGCCACATATACATACGTATCTACTAAACATCCCGCAAGAAACTGTGTCTACAGGTGTTCCTCAAATTGAAAACACCCGTAATTAAACATCATCTCTTTCTGTCAAGGGCAAAATGGTGTTGTCTGGATATTTAGAAAGTTCCTTTGTGGTTCGGTAATCCATGATTGTTTGAGTCTTCAGAGCTTGGTTTGTTTTTTTTTGAGATTATAAATGGCTATGCAAGACTCTCATTTTTCTATTGTTTAAAGCTCTTTATTGTATTTGTTGATACTCAATGTGTTTCTGAATTACTAAGGCTCTGAAAAGATCAATTGACCTTCAAATGAAATGGTTTTCGGTGACCTTACAAATGTACGAGGCCTCATGGCATTCTTTGATACTATACATAACATGGAAAATGAATTTCAGAAAAAGATTGTGAAGAAAAATACAAACACAATATTCTCATGGTCCGATAATGAAATTCAGAGACTGAAATTATCCTTCCAAGCCTGTTACAAGTGTAAATAACCTGTGTTTGCCACTTTGAATCTCATTGTTTATAAAATCATCTTGGACAGGGGAAGATTTGAGGGTGGGGGGGGGGACCAAAACCCTCACCCACCTCCTTTTTGAAAGTTCAAAAAAAAAAAAAAAAAAAAAATACAAATTTTAAAAACACATGAAAAAAAAAAAAATTATATGATACATTTTCTGGATAGTGTTTTTACTTCCTGTTTTATATATCTTTGGATCCGCCCCTGTTGGACTATTTAAGTGTTACCAATCATCTTCAGTTGACTAAAAGTTACAACTATAACATTATGGAATTGGGAGTTAGTTATTAAGTTTAATTAGTTAATAAATTTATTAACTAATTAAACTTAAGTCTGAGATGCCATTTTTGGCAATATAGAGGTACTGTACTTACAACATGGTTGGGCCTGACGTGTTTTTGACCCTCTATCTGTGAAAGTCACTGTCTGGGCCTTCTCTATTTTTAATTCTTGGATCCACCACTGATGGGTTTAATGTGAAATATTTCTATATATCTATATACCAGTACCTGAATCCATAAATGTGCTTACCAAGAGGCTTAGCTTTTAGTACAGGTCTAGGTGCCGTTTCCTTTGCATCAATAGTTGGTGCTTCAGCAGATGCCAAAGACTCCCATTTATGTACTATAGGTAAGTATTCACAAAACAGAAAATAAAATTACAAATAAAATTAACAAAAATACCCAATTATTTGTGACAATACACAAGAATCCACAGAAAACATTTACAAAATTTTGAGAAAACACTTTACAATTAAGTCAAATATTATTATTGTCCCTGTTGTTACCTTTAAATTATTTTGGATGTATAAAATTTAAAGCAATGGTAAATAAAATTGGCATACATCAACATTATTAATAAATAATATATCCATTTACTTTGAAACTTGTCTTGTTGACTAGAACTTGTTAATATTGGTCTTGGTTTAAATACTGCATTTAAGAAAAAGATTGACACAAAAAAAAAAAAAAAAAAAATGTAGGTGATCAAATTTGAAAATTCATGAAAATAGCACATTGAGTCTGTAAAAGTAGTGTTCCTAACTACTATTAACGGAGGCTCCAGAGTTTGGGTTTTGTTCTCTCAGACCCTTCATTTGTGTGCAGAGAGCTACACTTTTACGTTCAACTATCTTTATCATAAATGAATCATCTAAAGTGGTACTTGTGTAACTGTCTATTTTTATCTCAAATTATACTGAGGAGTTGGTGATAGGCTGTAAATGTTGTGGACTAAAGGCAAGGCAAGGAATATTTTACCAGAGAAAAAATCGAGAACAAAATTTAACATGATAACACGAGATGCAAAGCACAAGGTTTTGGAGGGGGAATCCTCTCCCATTTGAGATTTTTTTGGAATTAGTAATTAGCTATTAAACACTCTTATGGTTTACAGAGCCAACTACACATAATAATGTGTTTCTGAATTACTAAGGCTCTAAAAAGATAGATAAGTATTTTGGTGTGAATCTCAACAAGGATAACCCAGGAATTCTGAAGACTTGTTTTGGGGTCCTTCTGGTGGTGAATTGGTCTGTACACCGGGAGACAATCCCCTACTCTTTTCCAAAGAGTGTACTGCATTCTTTAACGTGCACATGGGCCATATTACACACGGGACCAACGGTTTAAACGTCTCAACGAAAGACGGTGCGCTATTATAACTTGTATTTCAGCCATCCAGCTGAAACACAATGGGAGGCAGCTAAGGGAATTGATTGATTAAAGATTTCCACGGTTCAGCGCACACACACAGTGGCTACCACCAGATAAGCTGACTGTGCTAAGCTGCCTCTCATTCTGAAATGGCGCTAATTACAAGCCCTGGATCCCTATCAGGAGAATGAATTGTGAATGTTTGTGAATATTGCACATGAGACATTATAAAAAATAATCAATATCACTGTCGCTTCAACTGTGTTACCTACTTTTTGTAGTCTTGCCTTTTACTTTTCTTGATTCTATAGAAAAATATTTGAAACGTTATTCACTGTACAATATATTTGAATACATGCACTCTTATTTCGATGCGAGTTTACTTCATGAAAATATCATACGAGTGATGTTTTGCCCTACCTGGCGTGTTATCGTACCGAATACTCAGTACTGTACATTTCCGAATACTTGATAAAAGTGATTCGGGTGGAAATCGAACCCACAACCTCCAGATAACTAGCCTGGTGCCATAACACTAGACTACCGAGCTTGTACTTAGTGAAATCCAATCGCCATTTAGCAGCATTATTTTTCTGAATTAGTGGGATCAATAATCTGGTAAATAAGGTGTATATACATAGATGTTTTTCTCCAAAATGCATATATTAATTTCTACTGTACTTAAACAATTCATAATATACTTTGTAATGTCTTCTGAGTCATATCCACTATGTCATTATATGTTAGACTCTAAAACATTTCTAAAGAGACTTTAGTTTCTGATTGTTTTTTAAAAAAAAATTTGATCAAACTCTATATCTTTATTAGTCAAAATATGGCCAAACATTGCTAATTGTTGCTAAAAAATAATAAACTTATACACTACAGCAAACAGTCTGTATATACTATTAAGATAAATGTGACAGCTACCTGTGAATTTCTTAAACATTGGTGTGATGCCCAAATATAGGTGTGATGCACTATTATTTAGTCCATATATGGGCAAATCATATATTTGTTACAGAGCCTTGGTACTAATACTGTAGAACTAAAGAAAGAGTGTACTATTGCTTTTGCATAATACTTACTAAGAAGTCCAAAACTTCCAACTGCTTCGGCTCCAACATATGCGTCCTTCTGGCCCATGCCCACCATCACTCCTTGATGACGAGGGCGCCCTATAACACTGGGTACCTCCATAGTGGGAAATGCTTCCCCAGCCAAGCCAGCTTTTAGTGTCAATGAGCCTGCATCAAGCACAACAGGTACATCTGTGAATTGAATATTAAGAACACTGAGGGCTACGTTCAACATATATGAATAATATTGCTTTATTCTGCTTGCTGTTTCTGGATTTTTACCATGCCCCTAATCACCTTACATATCATTCGCGATCAAGCAAACTCCAAATAACGCACAGAAGAGGACGTATCTTATAGATCTCTGGCAGTTTGGTCATGTGGTATAATAGTGCTATATTAAAATAATGCTGTCAAACATGTTAAAAGAAAGAAAGGAACTTAGATCCTATCTGGCATTTGAATCTCAACAATACTTCAAAGGCAAGTGGTTATGATGTTCGCCATGTATGTAAA
>NW_022688036.1:33255-40510 GCF_011630105.1 Anneissia japonica | reverse complement strand
TGTGCACACACACACACACGTCTCTCCTTTGTAGAGTGAGACAACGTGGATAAAGTGATAACTAACGACAACAAGCAAGAGTTTTGAACCCCGACCTCAAATTTGAGAGTCTGAGCCACAAATGTTGCGTAAACTGCTTCTTAGTGGTACCCACTTCTGCAATAGAAAGTGAATGTGAAACAACAACAAATCCCAGAATGTAATGATCGCATGAAGTTATCTGTGCATGCAAGAATGTTCATTTCTCGTCGTCTGGATTTCTACTAGCAAACTAATGTTGTGCAGCAAATGCTGAATGATCACGGATAAGGGAATCCGCTCTAGGGTTACATCGTCGCACAAATCAAAAGTACCTTTCTCAGGAAAACATGCTAAATACACAGCGAGGGTTTGAAACCTTCACCTCTAAACCCTCATGCACCAAAATGTTTCCAAAACATAACTGAATTATAAGCTTTGTATTCACCATCATTAAGTTTTGGTAAAGGATATGCTGCCTTCTTCTTTTTCAAATTTCTAGTACTTACTGTAATTATTGAAACCGAAGTATTTATCTATTTAGTGTTCTAATGAAGTTTTTACGTTTATTCAGTCCAAATTTAGATGTTCCAAGCAGACTGAATAATAAGACCAACTGTTATGAAAGCAGCTTAGATAATTTTCATAAAATATTTATAAAATGAGCGTAAATACCAACTTTTATGTCCAATAAGAGAATCTAAAAAATGTTAAATGACATAGGAAAAATATTAAAAAAAAAAAAAAAAATTCTTTTTTTTGTTAAATTATAGCTAGGTTGTGCTTTCTGCATCGTATTTAATGACAGTTAACACCTGAAAAAAGCTAAAATTATTAATTTAAACTTCACTTACCACATACTTCATCATCATCTTCATCTTTTACTTTAAAAATAACAATAATAATAATAACAATTATGTAATAATATTGTTCTACGTAATACTAATAAATAATAATAGTAATTAGAATTAATAATATGATATAATGTAAATAAAAAAAAAAAAATTATTTTTTTTGTTAAATTATAGCTAGGTTGTGCTTTCTGCATCGTATTTAATGACAGTTAACACCTGAAAAAAGCTAAAATTATTAATTTCAACTTCACTTACCACATACTTCGTAATCATCATCATCATCTTCATCTTTTACTTTAAAAATAACAATAATAATAATAACAATTATGTAATAATATTGTTCTACGTAATACTAATAAATAATAATAGTAATTAGAATTAATAATAATATGATATAATGTAAATAAAAAAAAAATTATTTTTTTTGTTAAATTATAGCTAGGTTGTGCTTTCTGTATTGTATTTAATGACAGTTAACACCTGAAAAAAGCTAAAATTATTAATTTAAACTTCACTTACCACATACTTCATAATCATCATCATCATCTTCATCTTTTACTTTAAAAATAACAATAATAATAATAACAATTATGTAATAATATTGTTCTACGTAATACTAATAAATAATAATAGTAATTAGAATTAATAATAATATGATATAATGAAAATAAAAATAACTCTTTATAAAATAATATTAAGTAATACAAAACAACAATTACAATGTCATGTAATAATATACTTAATGCCTAACATTACCTACAACATGTTAAATGATAGTACTTTTTCGCCCTGTTGCGATGCAATCTCTAGGCCCAGAAGATATGCACAGACGGTAAGGGGACACAACCTCTACAACGAGAGAGAGGAAGCCTAGGCATACTTTAGTGGTACTATTTTTATTACTTTTTTTATACTAGGCCTCGTATAATCTGTGTATGAGGTATAAAAAACAAATATTGACAGCTCTAGAAGTTGAAATCTATAGCCCCTCGGTGATGTGCAGACCGTATAGCAGGCTATGGTCTCCACATCAAGTTGTGGTAGTACTGTAGATCTCGCCATTACCCTCATGAGCAGTCAATATTTGTAAGCCATCCATACTACAGTATTATATTGCTTAAAACAGCTACACCATTAAGGCATTTAATTAAAATAAACATGCAGAGCCTAATTTACCTTCTTTCACTTTAAGTGGTGAATCCGATCCTAACATGAAAAGCAAAAGAAATAAAGAGAATAATTAGATAAAACTGGTAATGGTACATATCATTATATAATTATTAGCAACAAAATTAAAACGGCTGGAAACCTTGTCTGGGGGAAATATGTGTTCATCAAAAGGCTTGGGAGAGTTTTAAAATAAAGGAAGGTAAATACCAAAAGACTATAGGCAGGTAATAAGAGGGAAAATATTAACTTGCTTTATGAAGAAAGATGTAGAGCTAAACACATACAGTATACATACAACTGAATTATAAGCTTTATATTCACCATAATTAAGTTTTGGTAAAGGATATGCTGCCTTCTTCTTTTTCAATTTTCTAGTACTTACTGTAATTCAAAGCAATAAAAAAAAATTATCAATATTGAAATCGAAGTATTTATCTATTTAGTGTTCTAATGATGTATATTAAGTTTTTACGTTTATTCAGTTAGATGTTCCAAGCGGACTGAATAGTAAAACCAACTGTTATGAAAGCAGATTTCCATAAAATATTGTATAAAATGAGCGTAAATACCAGCAACTGGAATATATCACATCTGCGGTTTTAAGTCTAAATGAAATTGGGAAAATATAAAAAAAAAAAATTCTTTTTTTTTGTTGAAATATAGCTAGGGTGTGCTTTCTGCATCGTGTCCCATGGCAGATAACACCTGAAAAAATCTAAAATCGTTAAGTTAAACTTCACTTTATAGTCTTCTTGTTCATAATCGTCATAATGTTCATAATCGTCATCATCATCTTCCAAAATAGCTATAATAATAATAGCAATTATGTAATAATATTGTTGAACATAATACTATTAAATAGTAATAATAGTAATTAGAATTAGTAATAATATGATATAATGAAAATAACAATAATAAAACTCTTTATAAAATAATATTAAGTAAAATAAAAAAAACAATTATAATGTCATATTATATACTTAATGCCTAACATTCACTACAACACGTTAAATGTAGTACTTTTTTGCCCTGTCGCAATGCAATCTCTAAGCCCCACTTACAACGTTGCTATGTAATATATTTAACATTGACTGCACTGTAAATGCTCCATAGTAATACCCACTATGTCATGTGACCCGCTGTAAACAAACCTCACGGAATGTGTCTGTTGTCATTGGCCATGGAAACACCTACTTTGGCAAAAAACCATGCCACAATAATGGCACATTTTCTTATTAAATCATAGAAAACGTAAACTTTGGCCAGAAACCTTGATGTATGTTGTTAAAGAACAAGCAGTGTAGACTAGCACTTCTTATTTATAACCTATACTTTCAATTAAGTCCCTAATATGCATCTTGATAGTGACATAACACCCAATTTTCTATGTTTTATCGCCTGATTAATCAAGAGTTTTAATTTATGGGAGAAAGAAATACATTCAACTTAATAGTTAGCATTCATCAAGAAATGCATCTTATTTGGTTTGAAATTTGTATTATTGGTCAATTGGTGGTGCACTTGTATAGTGCATATCAGAGCCATATATATAAAGAGTTGCGACATTCCGCTCCTTGGTTTACGAAAGTCACGTGGTACACACCGTCCATTTTGTTTCATAATCTTCCCGATGAACACATGCAAATTATATGTGTTACGTACATTGCATATTAATTTCACACACTTAATTGGGTTTATAATTATATTTTATAATTAACATCACTTAGTATGGACAGCGTATAAGAATTCATATTTAATCAAATATTTGCGCGCGTGCGTGCTCGCGTAAATTCCGTGCTCGCGTAAATGATTGAAATTAAAATTAGAAATGTTTTTAATTATCGCTAATTCGTCACATTTTAATCAACGAAGACCCGACCTATTTTATTTAATGATAATCTTTTCTTTGGTTTTAATTGTTTTTAATAGTGCATAGTTAAATATATATATATATATATATATATATATTCCTTCCTTAATTATATAAATTTAAATCATTTATTAGTTGCATTATTACACTGTTTACGTTCATCATTAAAATTTTATTTTCTCATTCGCCTAGATGCGTTCGGAAAAATATTTAAGCTAAATAAGAAAAAAATAATTTTTTTTTCGCCCTTTTCTGACGATCCTTAAAAGTTGTTCGCTAAACAATATTAAAATTATTGTTCTTCTTAATTTCAATTCTTTGTACAGCCTGTATAAATACGAATGACAATGAAAATAAAGGTGATGTTTAATAATCTTAAAAATGATTTGATGTTTCTATTGCATACTATTATATAATTATTATAACTTTATTTTGGAAACAACGCTTTTAAAACAGCGGACACGCTCTTGCAGTGTGTTTATAAAAGTAACATACTGTACAGCCATATATAATATTAAAACAGAGACTTTTAATACAATAATATACGTTACACAATTACACAAGTTGAATATATCACAGATCCTGTATATCATTTAACACTTACAATTTATAACATTTACAGCAAAACACAATTTATATATTGCGACCAACTGACTTATACTATTTTAATACTTATAAATAATAATAATCAAATTAATAACATAATATTTGTATAGGGCTCGCTCATATTCTAATTTAAAGAGCAACAATCTATATACCCTATATACAGATTTTAATTGCATTTTGATATACATATTTAATTGATTTTTGCTGGTCTTACATATCATTTATTTGCAAAAATAACAGGAGCTACTTAAGGGTCTATATGGCAGGATTGGCTAATTGAAGAATGCTTGCCATCGAAGGGCTCTCTCGGTCTATCGGCGAGGATTAAAGAACTGCTCAAAAATAGTAAATTATTACAGTATTTATAATATGAAATTGGATATAAAGTAGTGAAATCATTAAAAAAAATCTATAAACAGAGTTACATGAAATTCGACTGCTAAAAATATTAAATGGAATTAAACTATACAGGAGGCCGCTAACTGTATTATACAATACCGTATTATACACAGGAACGCACATCACGTTAGACACAGAACGCGCATCGCGTATGACACAAAATGGCTTCTAATTTCTCAATGTCGCAACTCTTTCTATCTATAACTCTGGTGCATATAACATTTGTTTCTATGTGCTCTATATAACATAATATGTATTACATTCGTCTCTAAACGCGTAATGTAACATAATACGTATTACATTCGTCTCTAAACGCGTAATGTAACATAATAATATATCTGGTTTTTTTATGTTCTGTTGCCTGAAATATCACCACTGAGATCAAACTTATTACTCATGAAATCTATATAAATAATTTTCTTTGCGAAATGAGACCGGTCTCCCCACTGAAAAATTAAAGGTGCTCATGGATGATAAGAGGGAGTTTTCGATGCATGACGTTAACCTTAACTTACGAAATACGCATGCGCAAACCCGTAACTAACGTACGTCAAGCACGTAAAATCCTAGAATTAACGTACTCTGCAACGCAAGATGAATAAGTTATGACGTCATCCGTTAATGTTAAGGTTAACGTCGTGCTTCGAAAACTCCCTATTGATTCCTGGAGGATTTGATTATGAACCGACAAAGATCGACCTGGTAATTACCAGGTCCATCTACACAAAGGAATGTAAGTATATAAATAATATAATATTGTACTTGCCATATGAAGATTGAGCCTCCATTGCACTGGAATGTACCGACTCAAACATTCCAAACCCCATATCTTCATCTTTATTTAAACAAGACAGAAGAATATTAGGAAGGTGAGTGGCATAGCAATGAGGCTGAGGTCACTTGGGGTTGGCAGCCGTGTAGAGCCCGATAGTATGCGGTGTACCCAGTTTGGTTCGGGGATATTAATGTTTTAGAGCATATTTTCTTATTTTCTCAACACATATCCTACCCATTAAGTACCCTGCTTGGCCAACTAGGCTTTAAAATACCATCAAGGGTTAATATTTGCTTGAAATTACTTTTACTTATAATACAAGTACTGCAATTAATTAACAAAATAATTTAAAAAAAAACCATAAAAAAAATTAAAATTACACATACACAAAGATATTTCCAACAATAATGGGCAGGTTGAATGGTGGAGGTCAAAGGTGAGTAAAAGAGATCATTGTTTTGTTTCTATAACAAAGTCTTATGTTTTACTGCTTGGAAATGTTTTAGCATTAAATTTGCAATTTTCCTCTCCATGGTTCAGTGACTAAACGGTGGCTACCATTAGCCCTGCACAGACTACCGAATCTTTAACAAAAAGCTGTATTATGGCCACATATGGTCATGATGTGCCTATATGGTCATAATATGCCCATATATGGTCATGATGTGTCTATATATGATTACATCACATCATGACCATACTTTATATGCTTCTTTTAAATTGCCCTAGTGCCATTATAATTGCCTTATATCGTTATTTACTTGCTTCTCATTTTGAATATTGCTGGGTTATTTTTAGTTCTGCATCCGAATCTCAGTTAATTCGCATCGATAAGATGCATCTTAAGTTTATTAGGTTTTTTTGAAAAATGTTTTAATCGCCCTTGTAAATTAATGTCCTAGGAATAGATTTTTATTTCACGATATGGTTTTTCTCTATAAATGTGTTAACTCGTACTTTAGTTGTGATCTTGTACATCTGTTTGGTTTGCATGTTAATTCTAGTAGTCTTCATTCCTGTCCTACTTTTAATGTCCCCTTTTGTAGAGTTGATGTCTGTAAACATAGTTTTATTTCTAGACTTTCTCTTTAATATAATTCTGTTATTTTAACCTCTAATATTGACATTAGTTTGTCTATATTTCGTTCTATTATTATTAATCATATGAATAGGTGAGATTTTTGTACTCTTTCGTCTGTATATTTGATATATTTAAATTTTATATATTTTACCAGCCTCTTAGTGGCGATGATTCGCTGTTGGTCTGTTGAAATGAAATAAATAAATAAAATTAAATAAATAAAAATTAATAATCTGGCCTAAATATGGCCTAAGTTTAGCCGACTGAACTAGGGATGTAATTATGGTGGGTGGTACCACCTAACCTTGAAGTTTTCCCCCCAGTCTAAATCTAATTTCATGGCCCTCCACCCACCCTTATTAACCCACTTTTCCATCTTTAAAATCCACTCATATTTAGAGTTTACCAATGTTATCACCTACCACCCTCAAATGTCTATCACCCACCCTTTAGTTTTCTACAGCTACAACCCTGAAACTTGT
>NW_022688036.1:19484-32696 GCF_011630105.1 Anneissia japonica | reverse complement strand
TAATCTGTTCAAGGGGGGATGTAGATAGAGGTGCTTGACACCTGTTCATCCCCTCCTTTTCGCTGCTTTTTGTCTTGTTTTTGAATTGTTCTTGTATTTTTGCAGTGATGAAGTGTAATAAATAAAAATTTATATACTTACATTCCTTTGTGTAGATCGACCTGGTAATTACCAGGTCCATCTACACAAAGGAATGTAAGTATATAAATAATATAATATTGTACTTGCCATATGAAGATTGAGCCTCCATTGCACTGGAATGTACCGACTCAAACATTCCAAACCCCATATCTTCATCTTTATTTAAACAAGACAGAAGAATATTAGGAAGGTGAGTGGCATAACAATGAGGCTGAGGTCACTTGGGGTTGGCAGCCGTGTAGAGCCCGATAGTATGTGGTGTACCCAGTTTGGTTCGGGGATATTAATGTTTTAGAGCATATTTTCTTATTTTCCCAACACATATCCTACCCATTAAGGACCTTGCTTGGCCAACTAGGCTTTAAAATACCATCAAGGGTTAATATTCGCTTGAAATTACTTTTACTTATAATACAAGTACTGCAATTAATTACCAAAATAATAAAAAAAAGCATAAAAAAAATTAAAATTACACATACACAAAGATATTTCCAACAATTAATGGGCAGGTTGAATGGTGGAGGTCAAAAATGAGTAAAAGAGATCAGTCTTATGTTTTACTGCTTGGAAATGTTTTAGCATTAAATTTGCAATTTTCCTATCCATGGTTCAGTGACTAAACGGTGGCTACCATTAGCCCTGCACAGACTACCGAATTTTTAACAAAAAGCTGTATTATGCCCACATATGGTCATGATGTGCCTATATATGGTCATAATATGCCCATATATGGTCATGATGTGTCTATATATGATTACATCACATCATGACCATACTTTATATGCTTCTATTAAATTGCCCTGGTGCCATTATTGCCTTATATCGTTATTTACTTACTTCTCATTTTGAATATTGCTGTGTTATTTTTAGTTCTGCATCCGAATCTCAGTTAATTCGCATCGATAGGATGCATCCTAAGTTTATTAGGTTTTTTGAAAAATGTTTTAATCGCCCTTGTAAATTAATGTGTCCTAGGAATAGATTTTTATTTCACGATATGGTTTTTCTCTATAAATATGTTAACTCGTACTTTAGTTGTGATCTTGTACATCTGTTTGGTTTGCATGTTAATTCTAGAAGTCTTCATTCCTGTCCTACCTTTAATGTCCCCTTTTGTAGAGTTGATGTCTGTAAACGTAGTTTTATTTCTAGACTTCTCTTCAATATAATTCTCTTATTTTAACCTCTAATATTGACATTTTTCTATTATCTAGTTTGTCTATATTTCGTTCTATTATTATTAATCATTTGAATAGGTGAGATTTTTGTACTCTTTCGTCTGTATATTTGATATATTTAAATTTTATATATTTTACCAGCCTCTTAGTGGTGATGATTCGCTGTTGGTCTGTTGAAATGAAATAAATAAATAAATAAAATAAATAAAAATTAATAGTCTGGATATGGCCCAAGTTTAGCCGACTGAACTAGGGATGTAGTTATGGTGGGTGGTGCCACCCAGCCTTGAAGTCTTCCACCCAGTCTAAATCTAATTTCATGGCCCTCCACCCACCCTTATTAACCCACTTTTCCATCTTTAAAAACCACTCATATTTAGAGTTTACCAATGTTATCACCTACCACCCTCAAATGTCTATCACCCACCCTTTAGTTTTCTACAGCTACAACCCTAAAACTTGTCAGATGTTATCTATACCTGATGAAATGCCACCACCACCACCACCTGTAGTGTACGCTGCCTGCTCTCGGATTTTATCTGCAAACACTTCAGTATAGTAAGAAAAAATAAATATATAAAAATTAATTCAGGGAATATAACGATAACACTAACAAGTTGTTAATTTTTCTGCGATAGGAATAGTAGTTCACTGGCTAGATAATGTTTACTCAAAGTACACAATGGTTCAACTAGCATTTGAAAATGCTACAGTGAATGCATTTAATGAGTTGAGGGAGTATAATCAGGAATATTGTGTTGCTTAGCAGACAATAGCGAGACAACAGATTTGATTTGGAGACAAGTTGAAGAGATACTGTGCAATGAAGCTGATTAGTTACAATGACCCAAAGCTATTAATACAAAATTTCTATCTGCAGAAAGCAAAAGTAGTAGCGGCCAAACGGTAAGGCAGGGACACCACTAGCTGCAGCCTTAACATCGGCGCTGGTTCCAGCCGCTCCTCCAATATGGTTTAGTTGGTAGAACCAAGTCTTCTTGGATTAGGACTTAAAATGGTGGTCTAGTGTATACATCTGGCATCATGTGGAGAACAAAATCCATTCAGACTCCATACATTACTGATCATTGCAGGACTTGTAGGACTATACTGTGGGCTAGCAATTCCCATCATCATATCTTAATATATATCTGTTCAAATAAGACAGATGACAGTTAACCAGCGTAACAGACAGCCTAAAGTCACTCACTAAACTTTTTTTAAGCCCTACTACCTGAGGCTTGGCTGGGAGGTGTAGAGCCCTAGAATTATTAGGCGAATCTCAGTTTGCTTCAGGATTTTAAAATTTTAGAGCATATTTTTTTTTTTTTTTTTTTAAATATGTTCTATTTAAGAGCTCCTCTTGGCCAATTAGGTCATGGCAAAAATAATGTTGTTTAATATATTTGTGCCCCTTTGGTCCAGGGCCTGGCTTGCTCATTGAGAGCTCACAATTCCACGGATTATGCTTACTAAAGCTGAAAATACCCTCACTCAGTTTTTAAAACTAAGGGACCAAATTGAACAAGGAAGGAAAATATATCCTAGGTTCAATGTACACACTACCAGTTTAAACAACTGAACTAAGCTGCTCTAATACCCCAGTCAGTGGTGAATCTACTGGGGTGTGCATGCCCCCCCACCCCACACCACCAAGAAAGTAAAATACTTGCGCTCCCCGTTTCCATTCTAAAAAATCATGCTCAAGTAGTTAAAAATCATCTAAAAAATTCCCTTATTTTACAAGCTACATTAGCACCCCTCACCTAATCATCAAGCCCCCCCATGCGACCTTCGCTACCTATTAGTTCCCCCATTTCAAGACTCCAACTGTAGATACACCACTGACCCCAGTAGTCACTGTTTATATTATGATTACTGGAGGTAGACCAAAAGGACACGATCAAAAACTGTAGACATTTTCTTATAAATTTAAATACACAATTTATTATTATTTACATTACATCAGTAATTATTTACTCTTGTTTAAACTGTATTTTATTGTATTTTGTTTGATTGGATATTAGTATGAGGTGTATCAAAGTTCGATTCAGGGTTTCAATGTTTTAGAACCTATTTTTATTTATTATTTTTTAACATATTACGGACCCAGCTTGGTATAAAAAACATAATGGTAGTTTCTGCATCACGTTAAAAATGACTTGAGATTGTAAATTCACAAAAATAAAGGTCGCAAAATATTTTAAAATTGTAAATCGCAAAAATAAAGGGCGGTGAAAATAAAGAGCTTTACATTATTCACTAGTACAGTAATTAATTACAAAGAAATAAATAAATAAATTAATTAATTAAAAGATAAATAAATATTATAAAACATACACAGAAAGAAATTTCCAGCAATTGATGGGCAAGTTGAATGGTGGAGGCCAAAGGCGAGTAAAGAGAAAAGTGATCATTGCTGAGTTTCATTTGTATAACAAAGGCTTAAGCCAGACACTTACTGCGTTGTCGGCTGACTAATCAAACCCCCGTTCCCTGTGAGTGTTAAACAACACAACACGGTTTGCAGATTGTCAGTGGTAGTAATTGTCAATGGAAGTCTGAACAGAGTAATTAAAAACGATGTCGCGCATGCGCCGTGACGTTGCGCTCTCCATAGAATCGAGTGCTTGGCTTTATGTTTTAGAGCTTGAAAGCCTTTCAGCATTAAACTTAAGAGTCAACTCTTTAAATTTTGCCAGTTGAGCTAGCTGTCCTTATATTGTGCTGTACATACCCCATAAAATGCCATCCTTACCTGACTTTACACGATATCTTTCTCCAAACGTAGCTCTTCTTCTGTATTCATCTGTATAAAGTTAAAGAGAAACCCCAGTGGTTACAAGGAACATAACAACAATTTTTATAATAACAAGTTGACAAATTTATTGTGATACAAATCAGTAGAATCAAACCAGGGACAAAAGTTGCCATAGTTGAACACATCACCAGTTTTAGTTCAGATTGAGCTCAGCTCAAATAATGTAATACTTCATAAAATGCCACCCTCACCTTGAAAATTAGCATCATCATAAAGTCCTGCAAATTCATCACTGATCATTGCAGGACTTGTAGGACTATACCGTGGGCTAGTAATTTCCATCATCACATCTTGATGCATATCTGTTCAAATAAGACAGATTACTTTTAGCCAGCGTAACAAAAAGGCTAAAGTCACTAAGACTTAAGTCCTACTACCTGGCGATCGGCTGGGAGGTGTGTAGAGCCCAAGAATTATTAGGCGAATCTCAGATCGCTTCAGGATTCTCATTGTACAATTTTTGTCTTTCAAAGACGCAACTAAGAAACCTGTCAAGTCAACATATTCTGTCGAATAAAATAGTGTGTAGTGTTTTGTTTTTGCAAATAAGTAAGACAGTTATTAAATACGTAATGAACTATATTTGAATAAAATGAATTTGAGTTCTGAATGAGAATTGTCTAGTTTACTCAGAAAGCCTGACAGCTAGGTTGTCTGTTTTTTCACACCTGTATCACCGATGTCAACTTCAAGTTCTTCCTCATCCAATGATGATCCGTATTCATCTGAATCTAAAGTAATAAATTAGTAATTTTAATATTTTAATGTATTGAATAAGATGATGACTCAGACGCTGGAAAGTTAGTAGAGATTTGAGGGGGGGGGAAATTGAATAAAAATTGTTTGGATGCCAATAAGATACAAAAAACATCATTCTTAGGTCAAGATGCCATGTATGAGCGAGCATCTAGCAGTTAATTATTGTACATTATATATTCATACAGTAGTTGCAGTATATCAACTATAGTAGAAATTCAGAACTAGAAAAAGGAAAAAGCAATACAAAAACCTCCATATTCAGAATTTTAATATCTTTCTTAATTACAAATTTAAATATGGAATTGAATTTTGTAGCTCATAAAGCCACTATGTCCAAACCAATAAAATAAAAATAAAAAAAATAATCTGAAGAGGTAATGTAAATGTAATTGATGATGCTTATAAAAATATGTGTAAGCGTGCTCTATTTATTAAAAAACATTGGTTTACTGCCAAACTGTCACGCACATAAAGAAAATACGCACTGTTTTGACGTTAGTCAGCATCGCTGATCTAGGAAGAGCAGTGTTGCTTTCGTCGGCCTAGTAGCCCTAGCTTTACAAAGGATTTTACATTGATTTTTTACGCTGTGAATTAGAGGCAAACCAACTTCAAATCGTAGAGGTAAATTTAAAAACATTTATATTATTAGGCCTACATGCGTAAACCACCAAACTGAAATTTAATTAGCCTGTCTGTGCTGTGTTGGGGTCTAGCTAGCCACCGAGGCTTTCGAGAGGACTTCTTCTTCGCAGGCTTTAAGTTAGCTCCTTGTATTGGGGTATTTTTGTTTTCTGGCATGGGTTATGTAGATACTCAAAAGTATATTTTCGAGGGACGTCAATCCCTTAGTCGCCTGATACTGTAGCTCCTGGATAACCCAGTTCTGCCAATTTTGATAGATTTCTTTCGATTTTTTTTATGTTCTTGTTGTAGGCCCCTACCTTGGCATAATCTGTCCTACATACGAAATTGGCCCACTGTCTCTCAATTTTCCTGATGTTGGAAAACCGAAAAAAACCTACTTTTTCTAAAAGACATTCCTTCCTCTATTAGACGTATTGCTTCAAGCAAAAACAGCACAATACGGCAATGTAAATTATTTAAAGAATATACCTACTAAGACATAACACGAAAATGATCAATTTGATACTGAGTCAGTAAGTTCTGACAATTGACTCTTAGTGCTTTGGCTACAGGTTTCGTGTAACATGACAACGAAGCAAGTTGATTCCAAGCTGACCTCATATCAAAGTTATTGTATATGAACCGGAAGTGCTGCATTAACTACCAATTTTTTCTAAATTGCATTGCTGGTCAAAAGTGTGGTTAGGATGGATCATAATTATTTTAAGCATGTAATATAAAAAATTAGAGTGTAGGTGAGACTTGTTTTTTAAAGGCTCCTCTTGGCCA
Organism: Anneissia japonica; assembly: GCF_011630105.1. NCBI lineage: Eukaryota > Metazoa > Echinodermata > Crinoidea > Comatulida > Comatulidae > Anneissia > Anneissia japonica. The sequence continues at coordinate 26,381 of NW_022688036.1, read as the reverse complement.
ATTAGTTCATGGCAAAAATAATGTTGTTTAAGATCCTTGTGCTCCTTAAGCTACATTCACATCAAGCCCAGATACCTGTCTGGAGTCCAGAGAAAAAAGCGTGAAAAATGGGTTCAGTGGTAAAGAATAGAACCGTTCACATCAAATTCGTACAATTTCCAATCAGGACTCCAGATCCGGACCGATGTATCTGAGAGCCATTTGTATCCTGAAATCGTACGTTTTTTTCCTTTGGACCAATCAGCAACAAGCTTGGTTGGTTCAGACCAATCAAACGCATACATGCTTAACCCGAATGCAACCATGTTCTGTGCGTGATATGAACGCAGCATTCAAAAAACATAGCAACTCACAATTTTTTGTCCGGGCTCTGAACCGGATCCGGGCTTGATGTGAACGTAGCTTTATGGTCCAGCACCTGGCTTGCCAGGTGAGAGCTCACAATTCTACTTAGTATGCTTATTAAAAATACCCTAACTCAGTTTTTAAAACCGAGGGACCAAATTGAACAAGGAGGCAAAAGATCTCATAGGTTCAATGTACACACCACCAGTTTAGCCGACTGAAATTTAAGCTGCTCTAATATTGTACATACCCAATCAGTATCTACAGGTGTGCACACGCCCCCCCCCCACCCCCACATAATTTAAAATATTTGTGCTTTCCCAGTGTCCATCCTAAAAAATCATGCTCTAGTAATTAAAAATCACCTATAAAATCACCATATTTTAAGAGCTAGCTTCTCTCACCTAATAATCGAGGTCCCCCATTAAACCTTTGCTCCCCCAGTAGCCACCCCAGTATGTATCCCAGTTCAATTCAGGGTTTTGATGTTTTAGAGTCTATTTTCATTCATTTTTTGACTTGTTCTACTGATTAAGGACCACACTGTAACAACTGTTAATATATATAAAAATGATGCATAATGTAAAAAAATAATTGGTTAACGCATAATGTAAAAAGGTTTGACGCTTAATGTAAAAAAATAACGCATAATGTAAAAACCAACGTATTATGTAAACAATTTTGACGCATAATGTAAAAACATTTCATAACACAACGTAAAAACCTATCAACACATATTGTAAAAACTTGGCATTTGGCATGATAAAAAGTATGAAACTTAGTTTTAACAAACAAAAACCTTTGGCTTTTCCCCAAAAAGCAAACAACTTGCATCTTTTTATCCATAAAAAGGAAACAATTTTCTAGTTTTCAACCTTTTCCGAATGCCACACATCGCCACACACTCCTAGCCGAGGAAAAAGTTTGCATCCTGTTTTTTATTTTGTTTGTTTTTTGTTTTTTTTCGTTTCTAAAGGACAAGTATGGTATTCACATGTATCATCGGTATGCGAGAACCTGTACCATAAACTCAGTTCTAAAAAATCAGTTTTCTAAATTTAGTATGTGACTGTTGATTTGGAGTGTAATTATGTTTAATGCTCATATACATGTTTGCATTTGTATCATCGATATGTGACAACTGCCATAAATACATTTGTGACTGAAGTGTTAATTTGGAGTGTAATTCAGAGTTAATATGGGTTATTTAATGGATAATAAATAATAAATCAATAAAGTTGTTCAAATAAAAATGCTTTGATATATTTCTTTCTCATCGGATACACAGTTGAAGTTTGGTTTCCTTTGATTATCATTGTCATCATATTATTTAAATGGTCACTAGTATGTCTTGTGTAGTAGAAGATATCAAACTTATGGTTCAGATAGATGGTGTGGATAATATTTCGCTTTTTTTTTTTAAACTTTGATACGTTTCTTTAAAATATCCTATGTACATGTAGTAACTGCAGAAAAATATTAAACATTATATTTTCAAAAAAAGAAAAAATCAAGAAACACCCAAACAAATTACAGAAAAAATTAAAAATCCAAAATGTTTCCAAATAATTTCAAAAGAAAATTCCAAAAATTTCAAAATTAAATTTAAAAATTCCCAAATTTTTCCAAAAATTGCAAAATAAAAAAAAAATAAAATAAAAAAAAAAATAAAATAAAATTATAAATTAAGCCCAAAAGGAACCACCACTATGATTAACCAAATTAACCAATTGGGTTTTTTTTTTTTTCTGTAATTAATACACAGCATATTGTTTGGCGGGGGGATTTTGTGACCGTTACAAACGGTCTTCCGTAATATTGAAACCTGCAATTATCCTAGTGTGACCTTAGTTTAAACTAGGTGTATAATAATGTCGCTGTCTTGGTTTTATACATCGATCATTATGTCTTACATGTTTCCATCATGCTTTTCCTTTTTAGCTAGCGTCAATGGGCGTGAAGGTATATTTAGTAATTGTTTACAATTTGTCCAAGAAGAAGCTCTAAGATACAGGTGAACCGTTATGTCGCACTTACAACAACCGAAAGGCAGGCAGGTATCATTAATGACACTAGTAGGTTAAAGTAACAGGCATGAGGGAAAGGAGAAGACTTGTTTTTACATTACTGTATGCGTTGATAGGTTTTTACATTATGCGTTAAAAAATGTTTTTATATTATACGTAAAAAGTTTATACATTATGTGTTAGCATTGATGCATTGATTTTTACATTATGCGATACTGATGTGATTTACATTAGGCGTCAAACCTTTTTACATTATGCGTTAACCACTTTTTTTTTTTTACATTATGCGTCATTTTTACATTATTGGTTGCTACACACGCTTGGTGTATCATAGGCTAAAAAACATAATGGTAGGTTTCTGCATCAGGTTAAAAAATGACTTGAAATTGTAAAATTGCAAAAATAAATGCTGTGAAATATTTCAAAATGGTAAATTTCAAAAAAATAAAGGGCCGTGAAAATAAAGAGAAATTATTCTCGTGCTTTAAGTGCTCAACCATCCAACATACATCATAATAATTATTATACACAATTTTTTGATATTGCTTATTTATGCACACAATTTAAACTTTTCCTTATTAATAATTTTAAGTGTAGCCATCAGATGACAAAGGAATGAGGATGTTTGAGAATGGTTCGATGGTTTTACTTTTAATCAAAGGTGTGTCAAGGTTAGTTGGTTTACCCAGGCAAGTAATCAAGAATAAATGAATAATTCTTTCAAATATGACTTACCAGCAGAGCTTCCATACATGGAACTAAAGAAAGAAAAAAGCATGGCCACAAATGAAACATAATATACGGTTGCTGTTGTTTGGAGTCAATCTAAGTAAAGTATGATTGCCCCTACCAGCTCCAAATTAATGAATAGTTGTGAATAAGTGGCTATAATAGTTTAATTTTAAATATTATTATTATTATTATTATCATTGTTAATATTAATTTATATTTTTAATTTACTTATTTTTTTTCTTTTAAGATTATTAATATTATTATTACTACCATTATTATTATTTAATGTTATTATAGTTAAAATAATTATTTTTTAATCCCAATTTTCATTACTATGATGGTTATGATTGAAGATAAAATGAATGAGCTAAATAAGAAGTTGTGCTCAGCTCCGATGTTTCCTTAAATAGCTGATCAGACCGATCTTAGACAAGCAAGTTTGAAGCAGTGAGAATGAACACATCACACAAGTTTTGCATTGCATTTATCAGGACACAACTTTATATATAATATTTTGGAAAATGGTTAGCACTTCAATGTTTTAATTATAACAATTTTTTAAAACAATAAGGTTGTAAATAATGACAAGTTATTGTTCATAAATTTGTGCACTATATAATAAATATTTATTTATTTATTAATAATTTGTCACAACATATATAAATATTGAACATACATTATGATAGTATCATGCATTCAAAAATTTAAAATATCCTGTGTATACTCTTTGACAATTAGTCATTTTATCCTGACTAGCACAAAATAGAATATATAACTATACTCACAGTTTATCCTTTGTTGTACGACGATTTAAACACATGTCCACATAAATATCACTTGCACAAGATTCCTAAAATTTGCACAAATACAGAAATTAAATCAGGCGCAACATGCACCACAACAAATAGGAAACTAAAACGTAATTACACACACACAGTAAAGTAGTTAAGTACTATTTATTGCTTTCCCATGAAAACATTACAAAAAAAAAAAAAAAAAAAAAAACATACCATAGTGAGAAAAAAAAAAAAATTATTACAAAAAAAAAAAAATTACTTCCATTAAACAGTACCATAAAGGATTTAAAGTACTGTAAATGCTCGATTAAGCGCTGCTCTCGAGTAGAGAGCCCAATCAAACATTTTTTTCTTCTTTTTTTGCTAACGCCAGTCTCGAATAAGTGCAGTGGCGCTTAATCGGGAGTAAATATTTCCTGGGTGTAATGAAACACTTCGAGAAACAGGGTTTTAAATACAAATGTATCGGGTGTTAAAAGGAATAAATATCAAAATGAAGACACAAGCATTTCTTTATTACATTTATTTACGATGACGTAGGACCCTACCAAAACTAGGAAACATTTTTTTATAAGAACCGCTCTCGAATAAGCACCACTCTTGAATAAGCGCCGCACTAAAGCCTACATATATGTTATGCGGCGTTTATTCAAGCATTTACGGTATTACCATATTACAGTACAACCTAAATTTACCTAAATTACTCTCTTAAAAGTTTACTAAAAATGCATATTATATACGACCATATTTAAAGATCAACGCTTAGAACATTTCATGGCATTGGTGGCGACACGAAAAGAAGGGCGAGTTGGCCTGGTGTCAACTATCTTTTGCCAAAAACAATTTTGAATATTGATTTTGAGAAATCTACAGGCTAATCACCAATTTGTAATTGTTTATATTGGTGAGAAGGAATTTTAGATCATTCATATTTATAATAAAAAATCACTAAATTAGTCTTAATTCCGGAATGTAAAAAAAACACTAGTTTTTCATGATAATTTGGTATCTGAATTCTTCTGGCTCCTTCCCAAGTAGTTACAGAAATACAGAATACAGAAATTTTTATTGTCCAAAAAAACAGAGAATAATATTTTTGCCAAAGCTGAATATAGCAAAAACATAATTTGAGAAAGTATTCTTGCCAAGTAATAGAGTAATAAACGGTTTATGAAGAATAAATCTTACCAATATGAGGGGAGCTCGAGCGGTTGCTTTGGGTTTTGAAAAACTTTGATCCCAGCTAATATATGGGATATCATCAACATTTTCCTTAGCTACAAGGTCACTGATACTTGGCTTAAAAATATCAAGAACTTCACTCTGAAAAAAAACCAAAAAAACAAGAGATATTAGTAAATTAATTAGTATTGTTTGAGATGCAAATCATAAAAAGTTCACACAGGCCAAAATAGGTAATTTTTTTCCTGGGCCAGAATAGATGGTACAGAGGGCCAAAATAATTGGCAGAATCTATGAAGATGTTTTAAATATGTTGTACGGCTGTAGATGGTGCTACAGTGTCACAAGTGATTGAAGAAATCATATAATAAATAATTTCAAATATTATGGTAGACTTCAAAAATCAACAAGATTTGTTATTGTGTGCTACTGTGCTACTGCAAATATGGCGAGTCGATTGGTGGTTAAGATAGGGGAAACGTGACATACAGCCGTAATATCGGCGCTGGTTTGAACAACACACTCGCCTATGGTTCCGGTGGTGGAACAAGTCTTCTTGGATAAGGACTCTAAACCATAGGTCTTGTGTACACAATTGGCGTGCACTTTAAATAACCCAGTACATCATTTGAGAAGAGTAGGGGGTTACCCCTGTGTACTGGTCCATTTCCAGTCCAGCCATAGAAGGAGCGTTTACATCGTGGCCCATGTCAGGTATCCATCCTACCTGCGAATCATTCTACCACACTACGTAAGCTAGATCATACACACTAGCTACGTAGTGACTCGATAAGAAGACGACTGCAAATATAGTCAATAAAAGCCAATACGATATTTTCCTTGTGACTATCATGAGTCATGTAATACAAAAACACATGTTGTGGCCACAACAAATGAATATGAATGTATTAGACGCTGTCACGACAAATCACATCACAGTTTTCAACCATATTACAACTGTATATGCTACTACCACTCGGAAAAGCAAGATATTTTAAAGATTTAAAACAATCATGATTCTCTACGATGGCACATCGATCCAGTATGGTGTGCTATGCAGGCTACAAACATGTGCACAACATAGTGACTGTAATTATTTTCTTAAATCATGCTGTATCGTAGCAAAAATCGTGTACGTACAAAATATATATTAGTAAGAAAATTAATTGACATGTTAACGAATTAAAAACATGATAAAGTGTGTTTTATACAAACCTCTTTTCGCTCTTCTATAGCAACAAAGCTGGTGAACTGCGTCACGATGGAATATTCTTTGCTGAGATCAATGATATAAGATTTCTGTGCATCCTTCTTGATGTCATGCTCGACTGGGTCGACATCAAGAGTTCCGTCCTCCCAATCACGAATAATTGCTCTAGCAGTCAGTTGATGGAGGATCTAAAACAGGATTCGCACAAAAAAAATACAAAAAAAAAAAAAATTGAAGTGTCAGGTCTAAATTTGTCATTTGGTATCCACATATCACATTGTTAACAAATGTTTACATTTTTATGAAGATGAAAATGGATGAGGATATTTTTATGACATAAATATGAAATTTGTTTGTCTGTGTAAAAAAAATTAGGTACAAAAAAGAACAGCATACAAAACAAGGAGCTTGCATAAACAGAATAAGGTAACTACAGAGTGCAATATAAAATCTCACCTTTCCTTCTGTTACATTTAGTTCGTGGGTAGATACCATTGTGGATATTTCATCACCATTAATTTCAGCCCTCAATGTCGCCTTAGTACATAAGAATATATAATCAATCAATTATAGTATATGCAAATTGTTGGTATGTTTTGTTTTA
>NW_022688036.1:7369-19357 GCF_011630105.1 Anneissia japonica | reverse complement strand
CATCTGTTCTTGAGTTGTCACCGAAAGCTGTCTCTTATACACATCTAGATCTGCAGAATGGAACATACCCATACACTACTTGACGTGACCCGCTGAATAAGGATGTAATCTGTCCTGGAGCTTGGATGGGTTTGGGGGCATTATCATCAAACTGTTGCCAGTTCACGCTCACATTGCTCAATGCAGGTTGTCTTGCTTTTAATAACTGACCCTTGACCTATTAGATTTACGACATTTCAAAAAGTCTGATAGTAAAATAAACAATGAAATAAATATTTTTTACCTTAAAACATATGAATTCATCGTATTTTGAAATAAGGTAATATTTCATTTCTTACTTTTCTTTCCCATTTTGACTTTGTCGATGTATCAAAGAATTCAAAGGCGCCTGTTCCAACACGAGCTATCGCCCTCAACAAGTGTTTGTTGGCGGTTTTGCTAAAAAGTACATTTATTTATAGTAATTTTAATGTTATGATATTAGTAAAAATCTACAATCACTTAAAAAATCATTTATAAAAATTTACCATTTTATATTTATGGGTTATTTTCAATGACCTTTCAGGTACACGACATGCATGGGTGAGCTATGCAGTTGTAAAGCCCCCAACATCAGGGCTTAGAGGCAGCTGGGGACCAAAGTGGGGTCAAATGGCAAGTTGCAAATGGTTTAGGAGTAAATATCTTAGAAGCTTCTACCTTAGTGGTCTAATATCAACCATTATAGGGTACAGCAAATAGATGATGATTTTTATCACTCATTTTTTTTGTTTTGTATTGTGGGCACAGTGGATTAAAAAAGTGGTGTGCCTGTCCCTGTTCCCCAAAAACGAGTACATTATAGTCTTTAGATTCTAATTTTAACTTTTTCATCAGTCTGTTGTTTTTACAGGTCTGGGCCCATGTAGGGGCTATAGTAGGTCCCTCGTACTTTACTTCCTTTGGCTTCCCCCTACCTCCCAACACAATCAACACTCTGAGCATGTGTATATGTTACTGCATCTGGCCTCAATGTAAATTTTTTTACTTCTATTTCCACAACAGTTCTTTGAGAAGTGAATGCCCCATGAGCGTTCCCTCAGAACTGTTGTTTTCCCTTAAGTTTTTCTCCCATTGACCAACTTACCTTATCCCAAATGTGAAAACTCTGTTGTTTTTAGCATTGAGTTGAATGGCATTAAGAGTTGATTCCTCATTGTTGATGTGGCCGTCGGATATCAGGAAGATATTACGCAAACAATTTGTATCACTCAGCAAGAAGTAAGCATGCAGAGGGCGCCACACTTCAGTGTTCCCCATTTTTGCTTGGACATTACGAATAAACGTCTTAGCAACAGAAATATTGGCGTTGGTCGCTGGTTGACTGGCAGGGAACAGTTCGTCAAAATCTTGGAAATAAATTATGGAACCAGACATTTTGAAAATTACATTGTAAAAGATTTTTTAAAAACATTAGGAAGCAAACAACATGGTTTACAATATATATATTAAAAATAATGATAAAAGAATGTTAACAATGATTATGTTGCTGTTGCTGATGTATCTACTGCTACTGATACTGTTGTAGCTGTCGCTGCTGCCTAGGATGTAGCTGCTGCCACTGTTTTCGTTGAAGCTGCAGCTGCTGCTGCCTAGGATGTAGCTGCTGTCACTGCCTATGTTGTAGCTGCTACAGCTTTTGTTGTAGCTGCTGCTGCTGTTGTTGCTGCTGATGATGATGTTGTATCTGCTGCTGCTGTTACTAATGCTGTTGTAGCTGTGCTGCTTCTGTTGTAGCTGCTGCTGCTGTTACTGTTGCTAATGATACTGCAGCTGCTGCTGCTGTAGCTGTTGTTATCAGTGGTTTTATCTAGAAATCTTGAAGTGGGGTGCTCATGGAGGAGAGGTGGTGCGAAGGTGAAGTGGATTGCTGAATGATCAATTGAGGGGGGCCAACTCGCAAAATATGGTGATTTTAGGTGATTTTTAACTAGTGGACCATTAATTTTTTGGGGTCGACTGTGGGGGAGGGGCGTGCTCCCCCACGCATCCCCTGAATATGCTACTGGCTGTTGTTGCTGATGATGAAGATGACGATGATACTGCAGCTGTGCTGCTGTTGGTGCCAATAATAATGTTGCTGCTAATGATGATGATGACTCTGTTGCAGCTGATCTTGGAGATTTTTTTTCTTTGCTTATAATGGAAATGATTTGAGGCAATAAATCATACTTGTTCCAAAAGTAATGATGTTGAACGTTGCTTCAGTTGGAAGATTCAGAAGATTCATCATCAGGATTTTCTTTGCTTGCACCAGATTGTCGCCTTTCATTGAGTTTGACAAGTCAAGCACTAACAGGATCTCCGGTGAGTCATCGCTTTCACTCTCAAATTCAGGGTAGAATGTCAACATACAGGCCTAGAAAATGATTACATTATAAGAAAATTTGTGTTTTAAATATTATCAGATATTACTTCTGTATGTGCAGTATACATTTGTTATTAAATATATACCCGAGTAGGATGTAGCAGGCAACCTGACAGGTACCAATTTACAATTCAGGAAAACTCAAGAAAACAAGTGAAAAGAAGATTAAAACTCTGACTTTGGGGTTGGAAAAACAAAGCTGTTCGGACTGCACCAAGTAGCTTCCACCTAAAAAGACTAAGGAGGGAGAGAGAGTACCAAAGATGTGAATAAAAATCCGAATATAACTTAACACTACCTGGGAATCGACCTTGTCTGGGTGTTTTTCAACCCACATTCTAGGCACGTGTATCTCAGCCAGGTCAATCAGTAGCTGGAAGCCATCCGCCAGTGAGACTTCCTTTTCCAATTCAACTGTTGCTTTTGTGGCTGATTGCTGGAATATAATCACAACAAAATATAATAATAAACATTAAACAATCACTTATACAGAAGGTCAGTTAATCAGACTGTTCATCAATCAATTATACCAATCAATTAATCAACCAATTAACAGATCAATGCATTAATCAATATATTAATCAACCAAGTAATTAATCAACAAACCAACCAATCAATCAATCATTCAGTCTGTCAGTCAATCAGTGTGATTCAATTAGAAATCAATCTATTAATCAGTCAACTTATCAACTAATCAGTATGTCATGAAATAAATTCAGTCAGCCAGTCAATCAATCAATCAATCAATCAATCAATCAATCAATCAATAACACAAATATCTATTATCTAATCAATCAAATAATCAGTAATTCAAAATATTAGTCAGTGGGCAAAATGGTAGTCAGGATCAATCAAGTAATCAATGAATTAATCAATAGATCAATTATAAAACCTTTTTAAAAAGTCAACATAGGAAAAAAAAGTCTTGGTTGCTTCAGTAGCAAGAGACAAATCTTAAAAAAGAAATCCAACAAGCAATATTTGTACACTTGGTTTTTTTTACCTTCATTTTGATTTGATGAGTTGGAGACTTGATAGAACGAATATCATAAGGCATCTCTACTGCAATCTGGATGGATGTTTCTCTGCAGATTTCAAAGAATATTAAGTAAATGTTTTCTTCATCCTTCTTGAATTCACTTAACACTAGGTCACATCTCTGTAAAATTTCCTGGCGGAGGCGGAATTGAGAGACAACACTACCCTAGGGCGTGCCCTCAGGATATTTTGGTTTTCTAGATGCATGGAAATAATATCTGAGGCGTTTTGGGCGATCACTAATTTTTTTTTCTTTCTTTTTTTATTTTACTTTCAAAAAGAAGTGGGGAAGGGGTATAGGGCCTGACTTACTATTTAAGGAAATATAAGACTATAACGTTTTGTTTAGATAACATATTTGTAGTTACCCTGTAGGCTGGCCGGAAATTTTTGTAGTGTCCATCTGTTCTTGAGTTGTCACCGAAAGAGCACTGTCTTTCTTCCACGGAGCTACGCTTCCCGGCAGATTAAACACAATTTTCCCAGAATCCACTGCTAGTTCCGCTACATACGTAATTTTAATTAACACTTCTGAGTTTGGAGGCAAATTTCCAACACTAACCGTGAAGACATCCTTTACAAAAAATAAGTCAAACAAACATTTAATTGATAAATGCAAATAAACAGTTGGAAAAAGAATTATCAAGAATATCAAGCAATGATGTAGATGAAAGCCAATCTTTGGAGTAAATAAAAAAGTTTTGTTTTTATGTTGTACTTTGGAATTTCCTAAGACAAGGAGGGGTGTTTGACGATATAATCCAAAACATTATAGGATACATATATTTAAAGGTTTAAAAACAGGGATAAAGAAGTGTCCAAAGCCTGTTTTTAACAAAATTATAAATAAAAAACTACAAATAATAAATATATTAATCAAACATTAAACTTTATAAATGTTTACTTAAACATCAACATCATTATCATCATATTATTGTACCTTGAGGTACTGTGATAAAAAAGATGACACAACTTGTAAACAGAAATTAATACAAAAATATGATTACTTACATTTACAGTGATATGTATTGTTGAAAATACAAACAGAAATGATTAAATTGTATTACACTTACAGGTGTTTCCTCATCCATCAGGTAGGCACCGTGACCTTTGCTAATAGCCTCTCTGTATTCCCGATGGGCAACCTCTTTATCCTTGACCTCACCAACGATGTGTTTGCCATCAATGAAAGCCTCAAAGCCAACCACTGCGGCCATGTCATCCAGTGGAAACACGTACTTAGCCTCGATTGGATGACTGTTTTCGTTTTTGTAGGCTTGCAATACCACAACCTTAGAAATGCCAAATAAACTTGTCTTTTAAATAATGATGCAATTTAGAGAGAATTTATGCGACTACCTACAGTGGTTAAACCTAATGGAAGTGCCACTCCATAAAGGGCTGCCAAACTTCACACCAATCTAAATTTCTCAGAAGGGTTCTGGGCAGACCCTGTACCTGTCAAATTATTTCACATCAGGGAAATCAACCATATCTTGGGGCCTCCACTGGTTTAAGTCATCCTAAAGCCTTGCAATTACTACGTTGTACATCTGCTTGTCGGTAGCAGTCAGAACAAATCATCATTAAAAACAATCCATTGTGCAATACTAATGCTTACTTACTTGTTACTTGTCTTCCTTGTCGTTTTCTTTCATAGAAAACACATGGCCATCATTAACTGATTTGCATCAGTTGACATAACATTGCCAGGTATACCATGAGAGATCTTACTTTAAAGAAGTGAGCACCTCCTCAATTATTCATATATTTATTTGATTTTTATTTGATTTATTTTTTAAAATTTTTTTACTTACTTATTTTTTTTTTTGCTGGATATTAAACATAAAGGTCTGTCCACACTATACAATTTTATGTGACAAATAAATGTGATATGCTCATTTTTGGTGGCAATATGACATCATCATACCAATACTGATACAGTACTAACTATTAAACATAAGCTCTGTCCACACTCTACAATTTTATGTGACAAATAAATGTGATAAATCTAACCTGAGCAGCAAGGTCCAGGAGCTTGGCTCTGATATGTACTGCTGTCAGTGGAATAGCACAATCATCCTTTGATTGTAACCCTGCCTGCACTTTGTCCAAGGGATCTTTGATTGACTGAACATCATCGATACCTAAAATATTAAGTATAAAATCGAGGTCATAAAAACAGTTGTATCAACAAGCAGCAACAACAATGGCCACAACAATGGCCACAACACCAACAACACCAAAATGAACACCAATAACAGTAGTAACAGCAACAAACTCAACAGCAGCAGGAACAGTAAACCAGCAACAATGTCAACCACAGCAGCAACAAGGGCAACAAAATAAACATCAGCATCAACAGCAGCAGCAAACCAGCAACAATGTCAACAACAGCAGCGACAACAACACAATCGAACAAAATCAACAGCAGCAGTAACCACAGCAAACAGCAACAAAGTCAACATTAGCAAAAACAAAAACAACAATAGCAACAGCAAATGGCTCTAATAAATCCCTGATTAGCTGATATTAAAATGTTAAATAATCTTTGTAGAAATATTTTATGGTTCCCATCAAGGACTGAGTCCTATACTTTCAGATTTGCATTCAGATGCTCTACCAAACTGCGCAATAAGGCCAATTTGATGTACCTCTTTGACTTTTAAACATCAATATTATTATAAAATGTGAGATGGAAATTGCAAATGGCTTTTCTTCTAAACTCCGCCCCTTGGATAATGCGGCCTGTTCTGATTGGTCGGTTGTTAAGTTTAATTGACATCCCAGGAAGGTCTGTTAATTGGCAGCAGGATGTACTTACTGATATCCATCAACTGAACATCATCATCTTCCTCTGGTGTTAAATTCGATGATGTCTGCACAATGTCTGTGATCTTATCTTCAGGCAGTGCAAACTCAATGAGGTAACGAACACGCTGTTGATTTGTATCGTACACAACAAACTCATCATCCTATTATAAAATGTACAAAAGATCACAAACATTTAAAAGGAAAGTTACACAAATCAGCAACAAAATTGGTAGTCTATGACGAGACACCAAAGAACTTATATAGCAGTAGAATGAGGTCTTCGCATATTTTGCTTTAGGCGGAGTAAATACAGTACTAGACCACTTGGTAAAGTGGAGAAAATACAGGAAACAGACAAACTCGAGCCCGCCTCTTGATTTTAAAGATATAGCGCTGCCACTCGGATGAAGTAAATTGCTTATATGTATCCTATCCTCACACAATACATTTCGACCAGAGGTTCCACTAAATCTCTAACTGGTCTTCTATTACCTTTGGAGATATCTTAATAAACTGACTATTGCCATGGTACTTAATTGACCCCAAAAGGAAGATAGTACTATTCATCCAAGGACACAACATGATTGCACCAACGCTCATATTCTCATTCATGGAGATTGACACTTGATTGTGGAGGTAGGTAAGGAGGAAAGCCATTTATCCAGAATAGTGTCTTCCATACCATTAACTATTAGCAAGGAATCAGGAAACAGATATCGGCGTTAGTGAAGTCATGTGGTGTCCTGGAATGGACAGTTTTTCTTATGCAGGTGCTCAATTGTTAACAGTGGTAATAGTCTCTTTATTCAGGAAGAATTAACATAATAGACATAAGAGTTCATAAGCAATCGAGCTCAGGAGGGGACAATTGATTTTTAAAGATAGGTTATGCTGATGTACATGGAAATGTCCCCCTTAATTTAATAACTTTACACTAATCTTAGCTAATGTTGCTTTACCACAAAATCTGACTCCATTCCAATTTCTTTCTTGACTCCATGAACACTATTGTAGCCCTCTGGAGCAGCTGCCAGTTTATAATTCTTAGACTTCATATCCAGACAGTTGCCCAGTGCAACTTCGTTAACCAGCATAAATCGAGAACCTTTCACTGTGCTTCGAGACGAATATTTGGCACTTGTACTAAGAGAAACAAAATATGAATATTCCTGTAAAAATATGAAACCATAAAGACAATAACAGATAGGTGGAATCAGTTAGGGCAACAGCATGGAGCTTTCATTTGAGAACGTAGAACAAGAACTGTAAATCAATTTTGATGTTTTATGCGGAGATGTCATAAGCAAAAAGACTGATACACCAATGTTTAATATAGTACAGTTGGCCAAAAAATGTTTCAGGAGGGAACATAATGCACAACGTGCAAACATGTGCAGTTAAATTAACATGTCATCGTTATGTTCTACATGGCATTCGATTATTCAGGGGGTAGAGAAGGTTGCACTTTGTACTGCTTTGCCAATGTGTTTTATCCAACAACCACTGGTAATACTGCTCTTGTACCTTTGAACATTGGTTTAGAAATTTGTAGTAATATTTAACTATCATTACTATTATTACTGTCATTACCATTACCATTACAATTCCCATGAAAATTACCATTAACGTTATCATTATTAAAAAATTAATGAAAATACACAAATCAGAAGTGAAGTAAATATTCATGAAATATACTAGTAAACAACAACAAAATATAACAACCTTTTCAACAATACGTATTCATTAGTGTATAAAATAAAACCAAGCCAATTCAACAAAACATTTTAAACTATAACTGATAAATTGATTGGTTGAGTAATTAATTGATTGATTGATTGAGTGATAGACTGACTGACAAGCAACTGCTCTACCTGCTGCTGTCTGTAAAATAAATTCCACTTCCAAGGTTGCCAGGATCCGTTCTCTTACCACCGAAATCTTCCACCACAATCTTAGGCAAGAGAAGACCTCTGAAAATCAAACAAACCCGAATGAAATCCATAAAACAATAGATACCAGCCATCAATTAAATTTTGAGATAAAGCAAATAAATAATTTTCACAAAATGTACAAAATACTGAATTATAAAACCTGTAATAAAAAACAACCGAGAAACCCGGTACAGTAGTTTGTTGATTGTTTATATCTCACTACTATCCTAAAAACAACCTGTTATGTATAATAAATTTAACTATAGATTGTTCTTGCATGGTTTGTTATTAATTTTGCACTCTTTTTAATATGATATGAATGATGTATCATTTGATTTTCTTTAGAAAAACAAAATAAAAAAAATCTTTAATCTTAATATGACACCATTGTGCCCATATATGGGCAAATCACACATCTTCACCACAGCTGACTTTAAATATCATGTAAAATTCATATATTGTGATATTATTTATATGATGACTGCATTGGAAGTATAACAATTCCTAATATCATATTTTTTTTTGGGAGACGGTTCGTACGTGGCGCCCTGGGACGGACGGTTCTATTTTATTTCGAAGGGGTGTTCCGTTTTGGGAACAATAGCAATTAGTCGGTTTATCCAGGTATGTATTCCACAAAATAGACTTGATAACGTTGTTATATACAAACCTTGTAAATATCCCTACAAAGTTAGCTGGCTTTGATGCATGAAACAAAAGCTTCTTGTTTCCAATGCGATGTGTAAAGTTTGTCTCTTCAATTGGTCGATTAACAGCGAACACATTCTTTATGTCAAACTGGTTTCTGCTACAAAACACAGGCATTAAATTTGATTCATTATTTTGATCAATTGTTAAAATTAGTCCATTTTTACAAAATTATATTTTCTAAAGAATTTCATCTGCATCATCTTTGAAATTTATACAATTATTTTAAATTCCTTAAGCCCTGTTACGACTATAAAATTATATTTGACAAAAATCTGTTGTATGCCCATATATAGTAACTATGTGTCTATATATAGTCATGATGTGATGTCATCATGACCATATTTAGGCATGTTTCATGTTTTTGTCAAATAAAATTTTATAGTCTGAAAACATTTCTTCTCTGAATTTACCTTTCATTGTTTGATGCAATAAGATCTAAAATTTGTTTGTATTCTGGTGCTGAGCTAGGCAGATGTTCAATGTGGCATCGCAAAGCACGGAACTTGGACTCAATAGTGGAACGCGCTGAGAATTCTGTGGCTTCACTCACACTAACAATATCCTTGATGAGCTGTTCAATCGCAAAACAAATATTGGTTATGAAAATGTCATTAAATTCATGTCAAAACTCCATATTGGAGGGGAGCATTGTGGTTAAACCTGGAGGAATTAGTTTAAACAAAACTAATTCCTTCATGGGTTTAGTAAGTTGTCTTGAAATCCTGGGTCTTACAACAGGAATATTTCAAATATAAACATACCACCAAAATAATTTACAAGCCACGATACTAAAGATGAGTAGAGAGAATGACATCAGGAGAAGCAAGTGCAAAAGCAGGAGGTCTGGAGACACATGAAAAGGACATGGAACAGGGGGTGCAAAAGGAGGAGTGAGAGCAGCAGATAAATAAGAATGAGCACGAGATGGAGTAGGAGGAAGATTTGGAAAAGGAACAGAAGCAAGGGGAAGTGCAGGAGATGGAAAAGAGATCAAAAGCAGACATAAGCAGGAAATGTAACAGGTAACAAGTCAAAGGAGATTTTGAAGCAGGAGAAAGAGAAAGAGTAGAAAAAGGAAGAGAAGAGGAAGAGATATGGACCCAGAGTAGTAACAGATGGCACAGCTAGAGGTGGAGAAGCAGGAGGAAGAGAAGAGACAGAGTAAGAATTTTAAGAGAAGATAGAGGAACAGGAGGTGGAGGAGCAGGAAGTATGAAGAAAAAGAGTAACAAGACAAGACAGAGCGGGAGAAAGAGCAGGAGAGAAGTAGTACAGGATTAGCATGAAAGAGAAAAAGTCAAAGAAGAAGAAAAGTTTGACAATCACATCCTTAGATGACAAAGATATAATACTATAAAACCAAAAAGAGAGATTAATTTACTTACTTGGCAAATATCATGTACTTTCGCAAGCGTTCGTTTTTCCTGAATTGTACTGTGACCTGTTTGAAGAGGAATTAGCTCGAAGAATTTCTTGCTGAGCTTTTCCAGCTCTGGAATACTCTTGCCTGTATCCAGTTCATGTCTTATCTGCAGCAGTGTGGCTTCCGCTTTTTCAACCTAATATTAAATGACAATAATAACTAGAATTGCTCGTTCTATGTGACGCTACTTTTATGGTGCCGGCAGTGCAATTTTTCTCCAGTATAAAACGTCGAAATCTTTGTTTAGGATGATGAGTAATATTAACAGAAGGGGGACGGGCACCCCTCCCCAAATGCTTGCTCCTCAGTCTCCACTTCCCTCCCCCCTACAAACTGGAAATGCTGAGGGAATACAATTATGCTCAACTAATTAATGTCACTTCAGCATCATATCACAGTGAATCTTGCAGCTTAACATTTTTTATGTTGAGGATCATAATAAGGTTAAAGGTTAGTACAATTTGACCTTACCAGGATTTTACAAATCATATGTTTTATGTATGCCCTTTGGTCGCATACTGCACATAAAATTGAGGTTCTGCTTTATAAATCCTTTACTTACCTGTTCTTTGTTGAGGCTTTCTTCAGGTAAAGACAGCACTCCACTAAGCTCTTTGTTTGCCTCCTGCCAGATATGCTCAACAAGTTCAACGACCTCAGTTGATATGGCACCAGACTCAAAGCTCGACTCCAGTGAAATCTTAAGCAAAGAAAGCAAATCAATGCTAAAACCAATAGCAGATTCTAGGGGAGGGGGACAGCTGGGGTAAAGCTGCTGTAATTAAATTAAATTATTCTATAATTTAATTTAAAAATACTGCAGCTCTAAAGTAATTAAATTATAACATAATTAAAATATATAGCAATTATTTATAAAAAAATTCTTAGCAATTCAAGGTATTGCATCTGTTGATAATGCACCAGAAACAGAGTCAGACGTCAGTGAAATATAATGAATAAATGAACCAATTATAATAAAATACAATGAGTTATTAACAGAAAAGTGTCAAGAAATGTGTTCAAAAAATAGCAAGGGAGTACAGCAGTGATTCAATTATAGATTGGTGGTTAAGATGCTTGCTTTCGGTCCAAGAGTCCTGGGATCAATTCCTGTCAGTTTGGCAGGAATTTTTTTCTTACTAATATCCCTATATGCCTCATATTGAGGCATAGGGAGTGAAACAGGCACTAATAACAAGGTGTGAATTCAACTATAGATAATAGATTAAAATGGCTAAAATTCGGAAGCCCATAATACGCAGGTGTTTGGGAACACCCCAAAACCTTTCTGTCTCTATCATAGTTTCGAGCCACTTCAAACCATAGGCCCTTGATCGCCACTTGCACTATCCGGCAAATGAATTCTGGATCCGCCACTGAAATATCTACCTTTCTCTGTTTGTCAGATCCAATCCACCTGGAAATGAACTTGCCACACTTCTTGTAGTTGTGGGCTGGGCCAGTATACAGCCTGTACAAGTGTGCATATGTTTTAAGAGCATCAGAACTAGAATGCAGATAACGACATTCCCTTGTACCACTGGTTTCATTCTGGGGAAAAAAAAAATCTTATTAAGTTTACAAGTAAACAATTGTAGGAAGTTCAATAATAAGATTAATAATATTAATATTAATAATAATAATAATAATAATAATAATAATAA
>NW_022688036.1:0-7247 GCF_011630105.1 Anneissia japonica | reverse complement strand
AGATGTGTATAAGAGACGAGTGGAGAGGGGGGTGAGGCCCTCTCAAGAAACCTCCCCAGTCTCACTTAATTAGAAATTTTAGAAGCAAAAAATATTACAATTTAACAGTAGTTAAAAATCACCTCATACAATCTTTTATTTTTTCAGTAAAGTTTTAAGTTTATTTCACATTATCAATATTTTACAAAACAGAAAAAATTCACTCAAGGCAGGACAAACAAATAACAATAAAGGATGATGCATGGATGGCCCATGAAAGTTTTCTTTAAAAAGTAAAACTTAATTTGAATGGGGGGTCCTATATAAACAGGTACAACGATTATATATGGTAAAACTTTAAATATATAGATATAAAACACTAAAATACAGACTAAAAGGCATCAAAACAATTTATGTTACAGAAGTGTAAAAAAGTCAAAGTACGCGATAAACATTAAAATGGGATTCCATATACAATAACAACATACAAATTTGATAATAAAACAGATTCTGCCAGCTAATGCCCCCTCACTTCATCATCAAGCCCCTCACTTCTTACTGCTTCAATTAAATACCCCTAGATATGCCTCTAAGTCTGTTGCAAGAACAGCAGCAACAACACTATTAGAAGCAACAGAACTCCGAGGGCCTAAAATGTTCAAAGCTGCATGAACTAAAAAGCAATTCTAAAAACAAAATGTTCCATAAATGTACCTTGACTTTCTTGCAATTTCCATGGTGACTGAATACTCTGAAGCAGTATTGTTCTTCATTTACAGCTGTCTGGTTGGCAATCGGCAAAACATGAAGCTCGATTTGGTAAAACAGTTCATCACGATTAGGTTTTGATGAACTCTGTTAACAAAATGATAAAGTAAACAAAAATAAATATATTGGAAACTTTAAAACAGAGATAAATGATTGATTGAATGAATGAATTAATGAATGAATGAATGAATGCATGAATGAATGAATGCATGAATGAATGAATGATTGAACGAACGAATGAAGGAATGAATGAATGAATGAATTGTGGGTTATCCTTAGTATTTACGCCGAATAAATCTATCCACTTGTTGAGACCAATGGTCATTGGCCAACGCAATTCTACGGAGAAACGCTATGACACGTGGGTAACAGATCATTTCAAAGACAACCTTTCAGACTGCTACCGACAATCATCAGGCAGCACCGCATCGTCGGTACTCAAGACTCCATTAATGATGCTGTAATAAAGATCAAATGCAAAATTTATGTGATTCGAACTCACCAATAGGAGAGAGCTCTTAGCAACTTCATAACTGTCTTCATCAAAGTCAGGAGCTTTGTTGTCACCCCATGTCCAGACTCTGATAAATAAAACACTTTTTGGTTAATTTGTAAAATGTGGAAGTACAGAAATGTAAATTCGGAATTATTATTAAAAAAAAATAAGAACAATCAGAGCATTTTTAAAGTTCTCATTACTGAAGTCTCGGAGCGCGATGTAATAGCTATTGAAAAGGTGAGTTTTCGGAAGTGATTTAAATTGAGAGGAGGATGGAGAATAATGGATTGATTGTTTTAAATTATTTTAGGAGATGTAAATATAAATAAGGGCGTCCATTTCACAGAGAGGTTTCGGCATGACAGGACACATAGCATGACAAAGTCTAAAGGCAGAACCATAAGCCATTTCATGGAGAGCTATGTTACCGCAATATTGCGGGAAATATCCTGTCATTGCTTTCTGATACATGTAAGTCAGGGCTAACTGCAGCTGCAATACTGGGGTTATGCAATGTTCCATCTAAGACGTATTATCGCAATATTGCTGTTAAGCTGTGTTCCGGCGTGTGTCAAAAGAGGGTCACATAATATTACTTTACTCAGTCTTAAGAAAAATAGCGAATTGGACAAATGTTGAGAAAAGGTAGAACAGAATTGTTAGCATAATGGTAAATTTGACAGATTTAAGAAATTTTCCAATGTTCAAGATAATTAGATTATAAATGAGCTACAAAATAATAAAATTGCCCCTATTATCCTTAAGACTCAATTACATATTATTCGGGGTAGGGGTGGTGACTCTGCGTACAGCAAAACACAGCTAACTGAAATACTTGGAAATATTGATATAATGTGTACAGTAGGTGTCTAGACCTAGCAGGCAATCTTACTCTTGCTTACACCAATTACCAATGGCATACTGCGAGTACGTATTCGTAGAAAAGGCGTTTATATTACAACAATAATTACCGCAATATTGGTTGGAATGAATGATTATATCGTTAAATGTAACAGTATTTTTTTACCGCAATATTGCTGGATGGAACCTCTGTCTGAAAATGGCTATAGAGACACTTTTAGGTGAGAGTTCCAAAGACAGAAATGGTACTGAATTTATCTACAGTAAACACAACTATATGATAGTGATATTCAATAAAAAGCAATTAGTATAGTCAAAGTTTAAGGTTCAATTTATTTAATAACACAGAGTATAAAGCACATGAAATGTGTCTACCTGAGTGTAATATGTAAATATTAAACAATTATCTTGAATCTTATAAATTGTATTATATTTATAATCATTGTTAAGAATCTTGCTAAATAATGATACTAATGTGTTCAGAATATGTAAATGGCATTTGATTCCTAATGGGAATAGGAATTTTTCCTTTACAACCTGCCATCTCTATCTTGGAGTAAAGTACAATAAATACATATTTAACCTATACAGTGAGCATATATAATATAGTACAGTATACAAATTTGTGAAATTCTTTAAAATTCTGCTGTACACTAGATATCTGATAGATACATTCAAAATGGTATATTTAATGCACGAAAATATTGTCTAAATGATGATGGCACAACTGTCTTATCGATGCCGAATTTCTCTCCAAACCTAGGGTACAAACTTTTAAAATGCCAGTAATTTTCAAAAAAAATAACACCCATTTTCTTTACGGCATAATGATTGTAAGTTTAAGGTATGAAAAAGCTATTGCTTGGAAATAACAGAAAAACTGAATACAACATACCGTATCGCATTCACATTGAATGAAGACGTCTTCAAGGCGCTAATTTTCTTTGGAGGATTCTTAGCTATAGCATAAAAATTAAAGTTAGTGAAAAAGTAGAGTAGCAATAGTAATTGTAAAAGTAATAAAAGTAGTAACAATAAAAACAAAGTCATAAAAGATTATAAAATGGTAATGATAATGAAAAAATATATTATTATTATTATTATTATTATTGATAGTATTTGTTATTTTTGTGATGGAATAATAGACAATAACTAGATTTGCGTCAGGAGAAACATGTATAGATGTAATTTTGCCCTACCTGACGTCAAAAAAAAATTACATCTATACATTATTATTATTATTTAATATTATTATTATTATTATTATTATTATTATTATTATCATTATTATTATTATTATCATTATTATTATTATTATAAACAGTATAGTAACTCTTCAAGTTAAAACTCTGTTAATCTGTTTGGGTGATATGGGCATATCACAAATTTGTCACTTAAAATTTTAAAGTTTGTAGAACAGTCATGGCATTAGAAAAATGTTTAATATGAAACATGCTGATTAGAATTAGTTACCTTTTATTTTTCCTGCTTCAAATTCTGACAATTGCTTGCTACTAGTGGCAAGGTAATCAGTTGCATCAACAACTCGCTGTTGCTTATCACACTGGTTGATAAACTCAATAGTCACAATTGGTGTTCCATTCTTTTGCGCGGTTCGACCTTTATATGTCGAATCAGCCTGGTTGATATTACTTACTACCAGGAAGTTGGTCTTAAAAGGTAGGAAATTGTATACAAAAATTACACAATTAGGTACTGAGATCTTGATAATAAAGATATATATAATAAAGATTACCTTAATACATTATGATTATTGTTAAGCGCATTGAGGCTTTAGCATCATGCGCTACATGTATATAAGCCAAAATTACTATTATTATTATTATTAATATATTATATAATAAAGTCCCCAATTGATGAAGCAGCCAATGAAATTGTGTACTGTACATTCCTTTTAAGAGGCCTGGACAAATTAATTAACATTATTTATTGACCCCCCTCCCCCTTGCCAATATCGTTTTTCTCAAGTCCAGTACTTGCTAAGATACCCAGATAGCAAAGCACAAATACAAGTGTTTGAGCAGTGCCGGAAAAAGTAGTACCAGAGAATTACATGGAATACGGAGTATATTTTACGCTCCGTACAGGCCCCATTATAATTCTTTTCTACATTTTACCTTTTTCGTCAAAATATATGATATTGTTCCACCATTGTTGGTTACTTTCTTTTTCAGTTCTTGCTTCTGTTTATAGCGGATGCTATAGTCAAGCTCAAGTGCAAATTGGTAACCTTTGAAAAAATCTGACATTTCTGATTCAGGTACTATGAAACGAATCCTCTGAAAAAGAGAAAAAAAAAATCAGGATTTAAATAGATTTAAGAGCATAATAAATAACTGGGGCCAGATTTATCTGCAAGTGAAATTATTATTGTACATTTTAAGTGCTCCCTCCATGCATAAGTATAAGCTAAATTATGATAATTAATTAGCGAAGATATGGAGACAATTATTTCGAAGTTCCCTCTTTCCAAGAGGGGATGCAAATGCTTTGT
This sequence comes from Anneissia japonica, assembly GCF_011630105.1. Lineage (NCBI taxonomy): Eukaryota > Metazoa > Echinodermata > Crinoidea > Comatulida > Comatulidae > Anneissia > Anneissia japonica. Next base: position 2,625 of record NW_022688036.1, on the reverse strand, counting down.
GAAAATAAGTATGTGCGGGTACTCATTTTCACAAAGAAATACACGCAACTGGTTAGCTAAGGCAAGGCATCCATGTGCAAAGCAGTGGTGTTTATTTATCCATGAAAAAAGCACACAGGGAAATATTAATTACTAGGCCTACAAGGTTTGTGGGCGTAATGCACATTGTCAATTGTAGTCCCCCTCCTCCCTCCCCCAACCTGGGCCATAGCGAGGCACTAGCTGGGACTGAGCCGGGGATGTACCCGGGACGTACATAAAATTTACCTGTAGATGTAACAGGCCTTGGATGGCCCAGGAATTTTATACATTAGAGCTGTGGTTTGGGGTGTGTATGGCGGTATTGGTGGGGACTTAGCCGGGGATGTACTTTAAAACGATGTACTGCATTGCCGGGAGGAGGACAGGACTTTCATATGCATGTAACCGTTTTAAAAAATCTGCAGATGGAGGGCCGGAAGGGGGCATGGACTACAATTGACAAGTGCATAAATTCCCTTGTACAAATTATTAAGGGCATGCACCATTATTGCCATACAATTTACAAATTACAAACTACAGATACCACTGACGTCAGTCGAGAAATACGTGTAACTGAAATTTTTTCTCGCAAATCTGGCTACAAAAGCATCGAAATTTCACGTTCCACTTGTGACTCAGTTTAGTTTCAGTTTCAGTTTTTATTGGCACACACACACATTTTTACAGTAGTGGCACACACTAATCAGCGGTGCGTCCAAACTTACTAATTAAATAACAATATTATAAGTGAACAAAAGTAAAATTGCAAAGGTAAACAGAAGAATAGGGAAATTAACTGAGAGTTGTGCTGTGTCTACAGTAGGCCAAACTAGCAACAGCCCTCTACTCTAGGCTAGCCGCTAGGCCTATAGGCCTAGGTAAAGCATAGGCCTAGCTAGGCTAGTCAACAAGTCCTTATTTCACTAACCTTTATGATTTACTACTATTGCAACAACAAAATGATTGATTAAACTTATTAACGATCCTGGCCTCTATCTACGAATAAATTCAGGATCTGACCATGATCTGTCTTCTAATGACTTTCTGACAACACGGATACTTCCAACCATGATGTTCCAACTCACAACAATCATTACAGTACACATCATTAATATTTATAAACATGATGTCGAGGACAAACGCCCTCTATGTTATAGGTAAGCAAAACGGCAAAACTAGAACCAAGCTAGAACCAAAGAGTATAGAGAAAAAACTAGAACCCAGAGGTGACGGAACTAGGGGGTGCTGTGTTATGGAGAGTAATGTGTGACCGGAAATGGTCTGCATCAGTTGGTTGTTACCATGCGCCAGTGATGTTGGAGTACAGCAATATGAAACTATTATGTAGGCCAAATGAATAAAGTTCGGAGCAGGGAGTTGTTATTTAGAAGGAGTCACAACACATTTATCTACTTATCTACAGCCAATGAGCGAAGCTAGCGCGGTGTACTGAATCTTCAAAGAGAACCGTGACTAACTGCCTGTCTTTTGTCAATAGGGTACTTTTCCGACAATCTTGCGCCCTCAGTTGTTAAAATTTTGTCTTTGTAGAGAAAATAATTTCGTGACAAACGACCAGTAGAGCAGGCGCAGAGTTTTTTTTTTAAAATTCAATTTTCGATGTTCAATAAATTTGCATCTCAAGTGAGTTTTACGAAGAATAATTTACAAAAAAACCGCATAAAAATTCGCATTTTCGTTAAAAAGTTACGATTATTTGAAGTGGAGCTATATGTGTTTGTTCGTACACCGTCATTTGTAATTTTCATGGGTTTTTGATAAGTTTTAAAGCTTATATTTTATATTTTCCGCACGTATCTCCATTTTATAACTAGGACAAATAGTTTATGCAACTTGTTAACTATCATGTTCTTTATGTCTCATTTTCTTACAGTTTCGTACAGAAACGTAATTTGAGTTCAAACTGAACATGTTTTCGTAGCAGGGAAATGATATAGGGCCATATTTGTATGAGGTGCCATACGCAGCAAAAGTCCATGTTAAAATCAAAATGTAATTGCAAAATTCAATGTCTGATTTATCAAAACGTAGGCGTAAATTTCTCAAAATGTAGATCTAGTTTCCCAAAATGAATTTCTAATTTTTGAAAACGTAGTTCAAATTTTCCAAAATGTAGTTCTAATTTCTTTAAAATGTAATTCAAATTCAAAACGTAGGTCTAACTTGATCAAATGCCCTCTCCAAACTCTATTCCAAAACGTAAATCAAAAACCAGCCTGGTTTGAAATGCATTTTACAACAACACTAGAACACGGACTTTTGCTGCGTATGGCACTAGACTTGCGAAATGTAAATCAAAACTAATCAGCCAAGCATGACGTGGGCCTGTTCCATTAATGATGGGGGAATCATTTTTCGCTGCAGTCCAATTCCGTGAACAACGCTTCCCAGTGCGTCTGCTATTTGTTAATGGTCAGGGTACCGCGATCACGAGCCCTATGCTAGGCATTATAGGCCAGGCTTATGTGGGTTGGGATTTGCAACAAGGTCTTGGACTAGGCGTCTATACTATAGTAGAAGGCCTGGTCCTAGCCTAGGCCTATAATATAGTAAAATTCTGTATAAGTAGTCATATGATTACAG
>NW_022688035.1:0-589 GCF_011630105.1 Anneissia japonica | reverse complement strand
CGATAAGGTAATTTGCTGATGATCTTTCTGAGATTGTCGGGTGCGTCAAGCTTTTGTATACAGTTCAGTTCTTCAAGTGTGTTTACACAACTTAATAAGTTAATTGAGAATTTTTGCAACGACTCACCGTCTTCGGGCTTGATGACTGGGCCGTCAACCAGCTTTTTCACGTGAGCTGTGGCAATAATATACGGTTTCCCATATCGTTCTTCTAGCAAAGATATTGCCTTGGCATAGCCGTCCTTCATTACGAGGCAACTTCTCATGAGTTCCTGAACGCTACCTTGTGTATATTGTATTAGGTAATGAAGTTTGGTGCTGTCATTTCCAGCCTTTTCTACAACTAAATGTTTGAAAGCATTAATAAACTCACAGTATTGAGCAGGATCTCCGCTGTACGGCTTAAGTGCTGGATTTGGCAGAGTAAGAGCACTTACACTACGTCGCTGCTGGTCTAAAAGCTGAATAAGCGCTTTGTTTTGTTGTTCTTGTGCTTCCAATAATCTAGTCGTAATATCCACTGGTGGTGGAGCAACAGGCGTTTCCTGTGTCAATTGATCGTGATTGTTAGCTTGCGTCACAGAAGGTT
>NW_022688034.1:0-20325 GCF_011630105.1 Anneissia japonica | reverse complement strand
TAGCATTGCTCTGTCCATGGGCGATTTAAAGACTTGACATGTATCAAGGGGATGGGTTCATGACAGATTAAAAAAAAAAAGAAAAAAAAAAAACTTCCTGCCTACCCAACGATCAACAACTCTTTTTTTTAAAACATGACCTAATTAGTCATAAGTTGAAATTTTTAATGTGTTAGAATTTTCAGAGGTTAGATGTCCCTCTCCTCACTTTGTGTCAGCGAGGCTCAGACCTTTCACCTCTAGAGACCTTAAGAGTATATAAACATATAATAGTTGCAGCATATTAACAAAAAGTGTCTAATCTATGTAGAAACTTCCTATTTCCTATATCTTCAACATGTCACAAATATAAAAATTTCTAAGAGAAATGTACAGTACTTAGTAAGGCCCTATAAACTAATCGCCTTACTTCATCCTACCGACGACGACGACAATAGCGAGCTTTCGAAATGGGCGACGCGGGGAGCTGCGACGGGGTCAGTCAACCATGAACGTCGTGATCAATTATGCAGGCGCCCCCAGCGAGCGCGTATTTATAAAACTCACGTTGCCGTAGTCAGCACAACGCCAAATCGCTTAATGCCCGTTGTCAAATCCACACAACGAACGACTTCCACATGTATTCGCATGCGCAGTACGGTTTCACGCTTTACTGCCCGTCGTAGAACGCCGCGTCGTCCGAATCGAAAGCTGCTTAATGAGGACGAAGAAGACGACGATGATGATAATAATAACATACTTAGATAATCATCTTCATACAAATAAAAAGGAGTTTGGACAGAAGAGGAACCATTGTCATGTTCATTTACCATTCATAATGAAAACATATAAACTATGTCTCTTTCGTGATTAGTGAAAAATTCTTTATATTTATCAAATTGACCAAATATTTGACTACATATCAATCAGTCATTACTGGAATAGTGTGCAATTAATATTGACACGCTGTCACACCATTTTTTCATAATTACTTTCCAGTAGAATAATTAATCTAATATAAAAATATGTTTTAATCTACAATCAGGGCTATGGTAAAGCAAAACAATACAAACACTGTAAATTCAAATATAGTATTTTTGCCTTTTGACATTGACAAATTTTTGGATTATGGCTTTACAAAAATTACCATTGGTGGAGAAGAAATGTAACGTATGAAAGGTGTGATCATGGGGGTATAAAAAAATACCTCCATGGTGTGATGAAAGAAAGCGACGGTAGTGGATGGACCTCGTCCAGATCGTACTTCAAAGTTGCAGAGTGAATGAGTGTACATGAATGATTTTGGAAGGAAAAAGCTATGACGTGTGTGGCTGAACCGTGTTCGGTTGGTTGAATTATATTAGGAAAAGAAAACAATCAACAACTGTCGATCAATAGTTGACTCATAAAAAACGGACTTATTGTTAGTCAACTGTAATATAATTAAAATCAAACTGTCAATGGAACAATATTATCAAAACCAATTATGTGAATAGTGGTTTAGGCAGCGAGTAACGCGTAACACCCCTGAGCTGTCGAGAGCGAATGGACAAAACGCGATAAAAGACATCTTGTAATTTCACATATTACTCTAATGTTTTATCACTTTTTTTCAGATTCCCTGTTTCTTTTCGCTTTCCATTCTAGCATTGCTGATGTCTATTAACATGTTGTCATGGGCTTCTGATAACATACAACATGGGTACTACGACTACAGGAGAGGCTGTATTGACTGGAGTTGCAACATCACCACACCAACAATTTCTCCCTACGATCGCAACAATACACTAACAACCCCTCAACCTCATTGTTATGATTGTTTGCCTGGTTGTTGTCAAAATGGCAACATTTACAAGGCTGACAAAACCAATAAGGTATATGGGTCACTTAATGTTTCTATGGAAGCCACAATAATCCTGTTAAAAATACAAACATTCTGTTCTTGTATTTCTAGCTGTCAATCTGCATATAATCGGCAAATCAATTTTTCTCTAATCCCTCAATTTTATTAGGATAAATTGGTTTTTTTTGTGAGTTAAAAAAAATCACAAATATCAAAGCAAGATATTATTATTAATAATAATAATAATAATAATAATAATAATAATAATAATAATAATAATAATAATAATAATAACTTGACTTATGTTTGTTTGTAAAACATAACATAGGGCTTTTCCTCATTGTCATAATGAGAAGGGATGCTGAAATTACAAAAAAAAAAAAAAAATGCATTAAAAAAAGTCTAGCGAGAATAATGAAGTTAAAACGCATGAAAACCAACTCTAAATATGACTTCTATTAATATTCAAAATGTGTAGAAAACAAAAGAAGATTTAAGCACAGAAAGTGACCGAAGTGCCGGTCAGAAAACATGGGAAAACTACGGAGCCCCTAAAGGAACATGGTTATAAAAAGATTAAACTATTTCTGTTCTGGATGTTTTTTTTAGCAGCAGCTAGCTCCAATCAGTGAATCTTGAATGTTATATTTCTTGAATATCTAAAAGTATTATACTTCTTTTAAATATTCTAAAACAGGTGTTGCTGGACTCGTTCACTGTGGGATTTGGAGTTTTGGAAATGTTAATCTGCATGGTAACCATAGGCCTTTCTTTCTCTCAATTGAGTTGTTACGTATGTTGCCGCTGCAATTGTTGCCCACGTGCCAAGGTAGGTTCATATTAAACTAAGAAATATAATAGAATTAATGAGGATAATAATTAAAACAAGACTTATAAAGCACTATTATTACAGTACTAGTAAGTGCACTTACCGACTGCAAGCAATGCCTAAGATGCTCAACTATATGCATATTTTTATTTAGAAGGTATAAGTAATGATGATAGGCCTATAGGGAGTTTTCGATGCACGACGTTAACCTTAACTTTAACGTTAGTACCCAACATGCAGTGCGATAGCTCCGCCCCTTCTGTAAACAAATCGAAGTACGCATGCGCAAACCCGTAACTAACGTACTCCGCAACGCAATATGAATAAATTATGACGTTATCCGTTAAAGTTAAGGTAACGTCGTGCATCGAAATTCCCTATTGATTGCTGTAGATTAGATTAGATTTGGTGATGACGATAATGTTGATGTAGAGAACTTCATAACAATGTACGTACTCGAGCGAATAAGCGCCCCGTTTGAATAAGCGCCCCTCTTAACGTTAACATTTTCTTAAGTGCCCAGTTTCAATAAGCGCCCCTCGATTCCTAAAAAAAGTAATCATACTCTACAGTAAGCCTACAGTACATCACTGATTTAAATTTCTGACCGATGTCTCAACTATTCGCATCTCAGCATTGTAGGTCGGTCTATCCGTCCATCATCTGCCGGCCGATCATTCTCCATGAAGTTTAAGATGGTGTTCAGTTTTGTGCATCATTAGAATCCTGTTCTTGTTCTATTGCTACCCTGTACACCATCTTGGATTTAGAACTATATTTTGATATCTAAAAATTAAAATACTTTATGGCCATATACAGAGTTGTTTTTTTTTTAGTTAAAAAAAATAAACTGACCTCAACACTCTCACTTACAAAAATCTTGAATATTTTTATTCATTTTTAAAACAATATTATGTGATTGGTTTTTAGCAAGCTAATAAACTAATCAATTCTGGGACAGTGTTGGGCATGATTTGAGCTGCGGAGTGAATTCACATTTTCTTCTTGTGTCAATTCAAATGGGTTAGCCTCATGGACAGGTGAGAGCTCCCTGGACAGCATATTTCGAACTTTCCTCGCATTACATTTGGCAATGAATCGGTCGGAAAAAACTGGACCTACTTCTCTTTTTCTTTTACAATTTGCACCTTTATCATGTTCTTACCTAAGTTTGCAAGTAACCCTGCCATACCAGCTCCACCACTCATTTCATCTGGACGATTATCTTTTCTGCACCAGAACCATTCGTTTATTTTCGGTTTTCAGACACTCCTATTCATTCATTTCTCCTTCTCCTCCAATATTCATAAAAAGGGAAGACGTTATTAGTCACAAACATCGTATTTGCGCTTGTTCCTTGGTAGCTTCAATATTTTTTTACGTAAAAAATTATTAAAACATACTCTAAATGATTTCACAGTAGCCTCACAAAATTTACTCCACTGAGTCATGCAGTAAACCATTACGCAATAAGTCCTAAATAACTGACATTTAACCTCTTTAGGACACTTGGAAAATGTCCTCGTGTTCGTAAACATAAACGCATAAACTTAAATTTGTTAGAGTAATACAATCTCGATCAATTGCAAATACCTCACAAACATTTGAGATTCTGAAGTCTAACAACAGAGGGAGCTATTAGGGCTGTGCCATCAGCATACAAGACAATTAATAGAGACATCATCAATAGAACAACCATCATTAGTCATTCTGATTTGCAGAGTAAATAGATCATCAATATATAAATTGTATAATAGTGGGGACATAAAACCTCCCGGAAGTACCATTGGTAACAGAAAATGGCAAAGAAATACTATTTCCCCACCTAACACAAAAAATTCTTGATTGCCATACCAAATTCTTAGAAACTTAACTACGGTAACTGGAACACCACTGTCAATCAGGACCCTAAAATACAGTCCAGTGATCCAGGTGATCAAACGCTTTAGATGCATCAAGGAAACAGCAATAAACGGGGCTACAATGATTTTGATAATACTGTACAACTTGTTTTAAAACAAAAATACAAAGATCAATTGAATGGCCGGGTTTAAAAGCAATTTGACAATCGTCAGTGTAAAGTGAATCACCACAGAAATTAATAAGTATTGACTCTACGTCACACTACCAGATTTGCACTTGACAATTGGTACCAACGTGAACACTGCTTGGGATTTACCCAAGATCTTGGGTATTTTGACTTGGTCTTGGTTTCTTGGGTACTTCTGTTCAAATACTGATAATTGATAACACTACTGGCCGACTGAGGGTGTATTTTTCTATCCGTATTAACACCTCATGAATATTAATTTTAATAATTAACAAAAACAATTACAATAAAAATGGTTTATAGAATGAACTAAAAGGGAAACTATACATGTGAAAAACACGTTTTTTTCAAATTTTAATGCATTTTTTTTGGAAGCTTGGGTAATCTTGGGCAATTTTTGTTGAATCTTGGGCAATTTCGACCCAGTCTTTGGGTATAACAAAAATTGTGAGTGGTCACGTTGATTGGTACAAGTACAACCTTGTAGCACGGCTCAATTCATCACTGTCAACAAGTTTCTGCTGGGCGTCATTAGTAGGTGTATGCGAAGATGCACCATGGATTTTCGATGCTGGATTCCGATTTTTCACTAGGTCAACACGATGGGCCCGGGTCAAAACAGCGTCAGCAAAAGATTTGGATGCAATACCACTGGTACAGGCATTCAACAGACTCGCATCAGAAGAAGACATACGCCTATCAACCATATTCATAGATTCATTAACACGCAAACCATTACGTTTTTTATGATCTGCCTTTCAGAGACACCATATTCAGTATACCTTCCATAAGTTGCAGATCAAATTTCATCTTGTTAAAACTCGCGATATAAAGAGGAAGCATCAAGAGCTCCAAGTGGCACAATCGGAATTATAGACAAAATGTCGGAATACTGGCCTCATCAACATTGACAAGAAATGACAGTATATCACTTATATGACAACATCAGGAGTAAAATGTTGCATACAAATCTTGTACCATTTGTCATTCGGAATGGATACATGATTCATAATGAAACACAGCATTTCATCAATAACAATCTCGCTATAGTAGATAGATCATTGACTTGCGTCGAGGACATTAGGACAGCCACCCCTACGATCCCGATCACTCACTGATCAGTCAGCACACCAGTGAAAGGCTTAGCCAAGAAAAGGATAAAAAGCATGTACCAACTTACAGGATCATAAAAAACTACATTCATTCATGTCATCAGAGCTTAAAATCATCTGAGTATCCAACATTAAAACAATATTCAAGAGGCGCCCTTGAATTTTCAAGTTTCCCGTAAGCACCCTCTCAATTTTCACCTATTTCCAGAAGCGCCCCTCAATTTCCACTCTGTTTTCATATGCGTCCCGTTTGATTAAGCACCCCCTTTGAATAAGCGCTCCTCAAAAAGTCCAAAAAGATCTTACGCGAGCGGTTATCCACGCTAGTACAGTGTTATGGAACAGTCATTTATTTTCTGGTGGTTGTAGTCGAATTATTAGTGGCCCATTTACATTGCTATAAAATGAAGAGCAAGTGCATTTACAAAATACATATTTTGTTTTCTTACAGACTATTAGCCAATACCAGTTGGCTATGACCCCCAATGGCAATCTGATGATGTTAGCTGTATCAAAAGCAGATCATCATGTGCCAACAATGGAACAGAACGAACAGAACCAGCCAATGACTGTGCAGATAATTCCAAAGAAACACATTGCTACTCAGAACCAACCAGTAGGGGCTCAATCTTCACCACCTTTTGGAACTGGAGAACATTTTGGAACTGAAGAACAACAAGTACATGATGCACATCAACCAGTAACCCTCAAGGCACAAGAGCAACCAGCGTTAGTCCAGATCCCTGGCCAAGTAGTGATGGTAGGTGAACAGGGACAAGTACAAACCCAACCACAGGGGAAACTAATGCTGATCCAAAATCTGGGGAAACCAATGATGGTCCAAGATCAGAGGCAACCAAGGACGGCAAATCAAGATCAGGGGAAATCACTGTTTTAACAGTCATTGTTTGTGGAAGGCATTGTTCAGGGCCAGGGACAGCCAACCAATCGGAAAGTCATGATTCCAGGACAAGGTCCATCACTTCATACGGTGACCCAATTTCAGATGCAGATACAAGCTATTGGAGAACCTGCTGATACTGGATAAGCAATGTCATTAGTAGCTGGAAAAGATGCTGTAATCCTTTAATACATTTTCTGTATTAAAAAGTATTACCTCAATAACCAGAGTATGAATATCTAGATGTTAGAAGGAATATGAACAGGATGAGTCAACTACAGTGTAATCCGACTTATGTATATGCATAACAACAACAAAATCAACAACAACAACAACAACAACAGCAACAACAATAATAATAATAATAATAATAATAATAGGCCTAATAATAATAACAGTTGGAAATTACCATTATTGTAATTTTATTATTATTTTTATTAAATTGTCTAAAATACACGTTGCTCATCAGTCTGAAATACATATTGATCATTAAAGTAATATTTTGCTTAGTCTCAATATTTAAGCATATTCAGTATACTGTTTCAGTGTTGTTTAGAATTAGACGAAAGCTAAGTATTATTACACAGAATTTTATAATTGTGCTACTATTTTGTAACTGATTGTTTTATAAGATTATAAAAATAATAATATGTCGTTTATATATATGCGCCTAATGCCTTAACTACAGCATGGTTTGTTCCAAATCGTCATTGTGGTACATTGATAAAATATCAATGTTAAATGTTAAATGTGTTTTATATAGAATTTTATTATGTTTAAAGGATTATTATATAATCTAAAGGACTTAATTAAAGTACATTAAATTAGACTCGTAACACTCTTCCTCAAAGTTTAGCCCACCCACTTTTTCTACTGGGGGCCCTGTCCCCACTTTTGTGACTGTTCCCAGCACCAGTGACAAACATTCTGTACTTAGGCATATGATGGGATTGGGGGTTGGGGTAGGCACTATTAATGGAGCGACTCTCTACATCTTCGTGCTAACCACGAAGATGTAGGCCTATAGTAAGTGTAACGGATTGACTTACTGTAAACCTTCAAACACACATTTAAACTCCATCTAATTTAACGAAAACAATAAGATAAGTAATTAGGCCATTTTTGAAAATAAAGTTCTCTGAAGGTCAACTACAGAATTTACAGTACACTGTAGTTAATAATGTTATAAGTTGTAAAAACTGTATTGAGTAAAAAAAATCTTTCGAATAAAAATATCTTTCGCTTGTTATATTGAACAGTGGCAGATTTAAGGGGGAACCCTGTCAGCACGGCCACAACCTCCTATTTTTTTTTTTAAATTATAAAAAAAAAAAAAGGAGAAAACAGACAAAATTGTATTCAACTTTTAATCTGAGAGTGCCATTTCCGGCCATCTGGAGTCTGGAAGTGCCATAATCATATTTTTTTTCTTACCTTAGCTCCAACAGTTGTGCGGATGAGGTGGGTGCAGGCGCGGATCCAGGATTTCCCCTGACCTTCGCTTAGATGGGGTGGTTCTTGCAGTGGTGGATCAAGAAATTCGAAATAGAGAGTGCCCAGAGAGGTACCTTCACAGATAGATACCTCAGCAAGAAAAAATAAGATTACGTCGCCTAAAGATGGAAATGGCACTCCCAGGATTTGAATATAACTTTCAATTTTGTCTCCATTTTAACAATGATTTTCAAACATTTACGGGGGCCCGGGCCGACTAGCTTCCCTTTGAATCCGCCACTCTATGGGGGAATCTGGGGGCGGATGCAGAATTTGGCGGTAGGGGGTGCATTAGAATCCACACGATCTCAGGCCCACTATGGTTGCAGTGTCGAATCCAGAAATTTTGAAGGGTTGGCACATTGCTAATATGTTACGTCCTCGTCCACCTCAACCTCACCATGGTTGGGGCTGAGGTGAGGAAATTTTAAGAATGGCACCCCTGTGATCGCAAAGGGCACTCTCAGAGATGGTAAAAAGAAGCTGTCGTAGGACTAGTGGTACTATGGCCCAATTTCAGTGGCATTTCATAAGTTAAGCAATGTTTCCATACGAATCAATAAAGGGCGTTATCCATGTCCGTTTTTGTAAGGTTTTGTCAGAGCAATCAAGTTTTCTATTAAAATATTACCCAAAGATTAGTTGCTGCTCACCACCCCACCAATTTTAAAGCTTGTTCTTGCTAGACACAAATTCTTTTCAAGTATCACTCAATATAAATACTTCTAATTTATGTAAATATGCATCAGCACACGTTATACATGAGCCTACTATAATAACACATAGACCTAAGCGTGATTTAAAAAAAGCTTAAATCCGTAAGTCCCATGCCAGGTCTTTCAGATACAGAAATGTGATATTGTATGGTTCAGTTTGGTTTTTATCGTTTTGCAAGCTCTATAAAGATTTGTTTTAATACTACAGTACTACTAGTAGTAATAACAATAATAATTATGATGACAATGATGATGGTGATAATAGATAATAATATTAATAATATTAAAAAGTGAAGATAATTGTGCTAAAGGCGAAAAAGTAAGTTGTGATTTGTTGATCACAATTATTATAGTATAGTTAAAGCTTAGTAAGCTATGTTAGGCCTAAGTTGTCTTGGATATTAAGTAGATCCCTGATAAAAGATTATGAGAAATTTGTTTTCATTTTGACTATGGTGATGTAATGATGATGAATTTTACTATAAAAGTGTCATTTCCGACCATCTAGAGGTAATATTTAATCAAATTTTTCGGACCTCAGCCCCAACCATGGTGGGGCTGAGGTGGTTGTGAAATCACGGCTTTGAAGTATATAAAGTACATACTCAAAAACAATGTTTATAAGCTTTATCTTGTATGGTACATCACACATAATAATAAGATCTCTGTGGTTGCCGAAAATCGCTGATAAAATATCATGAGAAATTTGTTGGCGCTTCATTTTGAGTAATCAATGCCGTAGCCAGCTATTGGGACAGTTGGACAGTCCCACACAATTTTTCTATTTGGTCCACAAAGAATGGGTCTAAATTTTCTAAAATAGGTCTAGATTATGCTGTTTTTAGCACAAAATGAGTCCTGTTCTTGAAAAATGCGTCCAGATTTCTCATATTTTAAGAAAATTGGTACAGGTTTTTCATATTTTTGCATAAAATTGGTCCACTTTTAAGAAAATGGGTCCACATTATTTGAATTTACGCGTAAAGAGGGTCCACAATGACATTGTTCTGCAGTGTTTGAAAATCCTTTCTACATGCATTGTATATAACAGTGATGTGATGATGATGAATTTAAAAAAAAATATCATCTAGAGGTACTGTACTATTTCCACATTACACGCCATCGAGTCGACATCTGTCTCAGAGTATGTCTTAGTGACTGCTGATGAGGCGGGAGTGCATAAATTTGTTTTTAGGATGTGATCTGGTTTTACATGCCCATTTTTGTGATTATGACTATTTTGGAATGTTTTGAGCAGGTGGATTGAAGGCCCCCTCCACTTAAATTTTTTTAATGGAAAAAAAATGAAGAAAAATATAGGCCCCACTTTCCAAATTTATGTCTGAGAGTGTAATTTCTGGGCTTCTAAAGGTGCCCTAATCATACATTTTCCTCAGCCCCGACCATGGTGGTGCTGAGGTGGGTGGTTCCTCAATCTGTAAAAGTCCCTCCCTGGGTCACCTCTCTACGTACCTCGCACAACGGCTCCCCCCGCCCCCTTTTCAAAATCCTGGCTACATCCCTGCTGAGCGCCCCACCCTTCAGAGGTTAAAAAAAATAAAGTGCCCCTTAAATGTTAAGAAATAACCGACATAGATTTTAATTATTAAAGTGCCATTCCACAATTCGTAACATTTTCTCACCTCAGCCTAGACAGATGGAGCTCAGGTGGATATAGTAATTTTACTAGTTCTTGTATTAAAGTGCCATTTTCTGGCATCTAAAAGTCCCCAATTCTGAACATGTTCTCACCTCAGCCTCATCCATAATGGGGATATATGGATACAGTAGGCCAAATTGTTGTAGTTTCATGTATTAAAGTGCCATTTTCCGGCATTTAAAAGTCCAATTCTTACATTTGTTTTACCTCAGCTTCAACCATGATGGGCGGAGGTGGATGGATTGGTAGTTTCCATAAATTTTAAGTATCCAAGTGCCGTTTTCGGGCATTTATACTAGTCTCAAATTCCTCTGCGCCCCAAAACAATGGTGGGGCTTAGGTAGATATCGTAAATGTTGTATTGTTCGAATGCTATTTTTGGGCATCTAACGTGTCTCAATTCTCAAAATGTTCTCACCTGAGCCCCAACCATGGTGGGGCTCAGTTGAATACGATAGTTTTTAAAATTGTAGGTATTTAAGTTTCGTTTTTGGTACCTATTTAATTAAATGGTTTTTATTAACTTAATTCGTCAAAAATAAAAAGAATTTCTGCGCATCCAGAGGTATAAAATACTTAATTGTATGGCGCTGACGTGTGTGTGGACTCTCATTTCATCAGCACCCACTTCCTTAAATACATTACTATTACTGAAAACAATGATAGGCAAATACTGTACTGTATATTGTTTTTCATGTCAGATAGGCTATTTTAAAACAATGCTAAAAGCACAGTGCCAATGCCAACATAGACACATGGGCGAACCGGGCGAAGGTCTGGATCCGCGCCTGGGGTGGACATTTTATTTGCGCAAAACCCTTCCTGGGTCCCCTCTATTTCGACTTCCTGGACCCGCCTCAGTTGGAGTATCACTCCCGGGCTACATAGAAGGGTAATTTTTATCCATCGGGGGGAAAAGTGAAGTTGTCGTCAAGGAAACCATATCAAGGATAACCCTCATGATAAATAATTCATTGAGATCATGGAAGCAATCTCGACTTCGAATCTGTGACTCATTCAAGGGCGAGGGCTAAATTGTACAATTTTTTTTTTTTTTAATGGAGATATAAGCAAAATTATATTTAAATTTTAAGTCTGTGAGTGTAATTTCCCGCCATCTAGAGGTGCCATAATTACAAATTGTCTTACCTCAGCCCCAACCATGGTGGGGCTGAGGTGTATACATGCTCCATCTGCTAAAGTACCCAGTGGGAAATTCAAGGGGACCCAGCCGGCCCGCCCCCGTCCCTAAATTGTTATATAAAGATAATTATATTCAAATTGTGTCTGGAAGTGCAACGTTACTGTAGTACGCACTATTACACGTACAGTACGATACAATGAATGTACATAAAACTCTTTTGATAGACATTTGACAAATACAAATTTCTTAAAGCAAAATGACTAACTTTTGAAACATTTATTCTTCAAAATGACAAAAACACAAAACATGACAGTCGTACATAGAGAAAGAGACCTACGCAAAAAAGAAAAAATAACAACCAATTATACAAATGGCTTAATATACTATAATATAAATAACTTCACATGCTTAGAAAATCAAAGGCCTACCGAAAATTGCTGATAAATATGTGTTAACAATCAATCCTTTGCCACAGTTATTTCGAATTTCCCGAAAATGGTCTATAAAATCAGTGGTCTTAATAGTTACCACTCATTATATTGGCTTTTTCTGTCATTAATTAAAAATGTTCTTCTGCTTGCAAATTGCAAAACTCATTAAAACTTTTATTTGATGGTCTCACAGAACAACATCTGGGTTTATAAATGTAAAATTTAACTATAAAAATTAGATATTAACATTTTTTTTAAAGTTTATAACTGCAATCATAAAATAGATGCGTCATGGTTTCTCTATTCCCACAAATCAGTCTGTGCTCACAGGTAAAATCGTTTGATTTCATCTAGTCTAGGTTACCGTCTAGGCTTCGGCGGCCACCTGCTACAGCTAAGTTCGTTTCTTGAGCCTTTAAAATAGGTGTAGGATATTCCTATAAAATAATGTTCTGTATCTTTTGTTCATTAGGTTCATTGATTCAAAGAATTCCTTAATTTTCCATACACTATATTAAATTTCAAGTGACTTTCTGTGTTTTCCTTGTACAATTTGTTTCCACATTTTGCACACGAACAGTAAAGTAAACAGTGCACTAACGAAAGAATTAGTGCACGTTTTGGGACAGGAAAATAACACTGGGAGTAAGGGTGATGACGTCACGATTGACTTATATATTAAATTAAGGCTCATATCTGTAGCTAGACTTATTGATCAGGGAAGGGCAGCAGTGTAGGTAGGTGAGGACGAGCCCTAGGGCAGAATTAATTGCCAGGCCTTTTGATGTGAAGCGTCAACCGATGGAGGGTGCAGACTAACCTTGGTGGGGCTAAGGCAGGGAAATTTTGATTATGACACATCTAGGTGGCCGGAAATGCAAATTACAGATTTAAATTCGAATATATAACTTTCTTTTGTCTTCCAAATTCTTAAATATAATTTTGAACGATTCGGGTGGGGGGAACTGGGGCCCTTGAATTTTTTTTTTCTTCAAATAGATTAAGTTGGAAATTATTTTTAAGTATCATTATTAGGCCTATTTATGAATGGGCTCCTAAAAGCCCTCGGCCCCAGTACTTTGCACAGGCTGCACTGCCTATCCCCCTATGCTAGTGGGGAAGGGTGATTACAATTCTGAGGACAGCAAATCCACTCCCAACCTTTGCTACATGATGGTTTAAACTATTATTTATTATTGGAGAAGCCAGGGTCCCGAAAGTTAAGAGGCCTGTTATATTTATCAGCATTTTTTTTGGTACCAGGACAAATGGGCTCAAAATCGGCCCAGCAGGTACCCGTAATAAGCAGGATGAGTAAAAAAAAAAAACAATCAAAACGTCAAAAGGCCAAGCGAACTGAGCTTCACCCAGTACTAAGTCCACACATTAAAAATCATTTCATGATCATACAATTAGCAGTAAAAAAAATAATGATAAATTGGTATACTTTTCAGTATTTCACCATTCAAAAGTGTGACATGACAAAAATGCCTAAAATTTGATGTACAGTAGTAGGCCTATATTTTGTTTAATTGTATTATAAGGACTGAGCTCAATTATGTTACTATAAGAAGTATATTGGAAAAATTTTTATATGTTTATCTTATATTTATATAGTAAGAAAATATTAAAAAATTGGTAATCTTGCATTTTATATTAGTTGCGGCTATTATTAAATGTTATTGGCCCATATGTCAAGGATCTGTCTATAAGGGAAAAGGATTTGTAGTGTATCAAAATACAAAAATGCGTATTTCTTTTGGAAAGACAATTTGATTATCTTATCGCAACCCTTTTTCAAAAACATTGGTATCATATCTTTTGTTCCACATAGTTTGGCCTAAATCCGCTGTATTCTATTTTTCCATGAAAATATCAACATAATATCGTGTCCATTTACTGTGAACTTGCCCAGACATATAATAACCTTTAGACATTAAAAAAGTCTATAAAAACATTTAACATTGATATTTCATCATGCACTACACTATCCACAAAAGCTTACGGTATAGAATACAACATATTGCTTTTAAAGCAATCAATTACAAAGCTACAGTTTTAAAATTCTGTGTAGTAATACTTAGCTTTTTTCCAATTTTAAATAACAGTGAATTGTATACTGAGTATATATTAGACTAAGAAATATATCCCTTTGATGAGCAACATGTATATTGCAGATAATTTTGAATAAAATTATAAAATTGTAATAATAATAATAATTTCCAATTATTATTATTTTGTATACATAAATCAGATTACATTGCAGTTGACTCATCATGTTTATATTCCTCCTAACATCTAGTGTTGTTCATACTATAGTTATTCAGATTATACCCTTTCATAAAGCGAATGCTTTAAAACCAACACAACCGTGTAGCTATTTTTGTGCAGTTTACAATTACAAAAATTGGAAATTTACACAGTCGGGTTTAAGATGCTGCCAGAATCTTGTCCAGCTACCATTGCCATTGCTTCTCCAGTGTCAGCTGGTTCTCCAGTAGCTTGTATTTGTTGTTCAGGTCTTGGTATCTGAGCTTGGGTCACCGTATGAAGAGTTTGACCCTGTCCAGGAATCATGACTGTCTGATTGGTTGGCTGTCCCTGTCCTGGAACCATACCTACTTGCCCCATACCTTGCACAAACATTGGCTGTTGAAACATTGGTTGCCCCTGACCTTGATGTACCATCATTGGCTGCCCCTGAGCTTGGATGGTCATTGGTTGCCCCTGACCTTGATGTACCATCATTGGTTGCCTCTGAGCTTGGAGCAACATTGGTGGTCCCTGTCCACCTACCATCATTAGTTGGCCAGGACTCTGGGCCAACATTGGTTGCCCCTGAGCCTGGACTGTTACTGGTTGTAGTGCACCATGCACTTGTTCTCCAGTTCCAGCAAGTTCTCCAGTTGCAAAATTTGGTGGAGATTGAGTCCCTACTAGTTGGTTCTGAGCAGCAATATGTTGGTTCAGAATCATTACTGGTTGGTGCTGCACCATCACTGGCTGGTTCTGTTGATTATTTACCATTGTTGGCACACCATGTGCTTTTGGTACAGCTAACAACATCACATTACCATTGGGGGTCATAACCATCTGGTATTGGTCAATAGTCTTAAAGCAAAATGACATAAGATATGTATTCTGTAAATGCACTTGTTGATGGGCCACTAATCACCACCAGGCCACAACCACTACTACTTTAATCACCCCGTTTAAACAATACAATTTCACCAGGTTCTCTAAATCACCATCTGCATCATCACCAAATCTACAGCAATCATCACTATTATAATAACTTATCTGCTAAATATAGCAATCTGTAGGCCTATATTGAGCATCTTAGGCATTGCTTGCAGTCAGTAGATGTACTTACTAACAAAAATACTGAATACTATAATACTTTATGTTCATCACGTCTATTATCTTTCATTATAATTAGGAACCTACCTTAGGTTGACAACAGTTGCAGTTTAAGCCCCGGCAACATAGGTAACAACTCAATTGAGAAAGTGAAAGGCCTATGGTTACCACGCAGATTAACGTTTCCAAAACTCCAAATCCCACAGTGAGCGAGTCCACCAAAACCTGTTTAAAGAAAATATAAATCTTTTAGACATTCAAGATATTTAACAAAAGTAATAACAATAACACCTAACAATCACAAACTAGAGCTAGCCGTTGTTAGTACAACATCCAACACTTCTATTACTTTCTTCTAAATGAAATAAATAGCAGTGCAGAATATTCACAAATGGGATATCAGTGGCAGATTCAGGAATTTGAAATACTGTGGAGGGAGTCCAGGGAGGGACTTTGAGGTACGGAGGGTGCAGATCACCTGAATCACACCATGGTTGGGGCTGAGGTAAGAAAATTTATGATTATGGAGCCCCTAGATGGCACCATCTAGGGCATCTTCTTATAATATCACTGAATTTGAATGAATTGCTAAGCATCTTAAATTACTGCTATTTGGTAAAGAGCTCGAAACATTTTTTTTAATTTTATTATTCGGACTTACAGCAAGGAGGACGCTGTGAGTCCATCTACGGGAAGCGGGAAAGAATGGGAGGAAATAAAGTAGTGGAGAACCAAAAGTATTAAGTGATTCATACCTTATTTGTTGTGTTCTTCTCTATATAAGTGTAGCCATTTTCACAACAACCAGGCATACAATTGTAACAATTATTAGGATATTCTGTATAGTAGGGGTAGGGATAGAATGTATAGTAGCTCATGTAAGTAGTTGGTGTTATTTTAGTTTTGCAACTCCAATCGATACAGCCATATATGGAATCGTGATCACTATACCCTTCCGATATATTAGCAGAAGCCCATGTGAACATGTTAATAGACATCAGAAATGCTAGAATTGAAAGCGAAAAGAAACAGGGAATCTGAAATCAAAAGTGAGAAATTATTAGACTACTTTCGTAAAATTACACAGATGTGTATTATTTGTCGTTTATCCGATTTGTCCATTCGAAAAACAACAGAAAAGGAAACTTCCACTAACATTTGGATTCCTGGTCTTTTATAAGCTGGGACAATGGAGCTTCTCCCCCGAAAGCACACTGGTCAAGGATCTGTATTACAGTGCTGTGGTTACATAAACTTGGGGCCCCTGCTGGGCCACTTATTGTATGGCTAGGGGCCTAGGGCTTTGCCTCGATAGCTCATGGGCATTAGGCGTTACACACTTCTCAAACCTCTATTCACATAATTTTGGCAGAGATGCCATGTCTCCCGAAAATCGCGTGTTTCTCCCAATTTTTGAAGCCGTCTCCCGCCCTCTCGATTTTTATTAATATCTCCCGACTTTTAAAAATATCCTGAAAATTTCACGAAAAATGTGATTTCCATGATGTCATAGAGCAATGAAACAAAATTTCCTATCTTAAGCCAATATACTATGGCACTCGCTCAGCCATAAAAATATCATAAACAAGGCCAGAGAGTTGTTATTTAAGTTGTTTATCTAAATAACAACTCCATGACAAGGCAGGCCTAGATCCGTTGTAGAATCGCTTTGTTTATCCTCCATGTTACGATATTTTGCATTCAGCGCCGACCTCATTCAATGAGATGGCTGTCAGTTAAGTAAATAAATTTCAACAAATTAACAAAATAAAAAAATCACATGGGAATGGATGGGGCCCAAGTTTTCGCCACAAAGATTTGGAACTTGAAGAATCGGTGCATAAAAAATACTTTTTCTTTCAAGTAAGCTTCAGTTATTTAATAACAATACTAAAAAAATCATAGTTAATAGGTTTTGGTACTAAGCAGTCTTCCGAAAAATGAAGTTTATTTTAATATCGATCCCGAAATACATGTAGACCTAGGCTCTATCTGCACTGCAGAGTATGCGTGTTGTGTTGGGTGGGCGGGCGTCTGTGTGTAGTGGTGGTAGTGACTCTGCGGCCTTAGGCCTAGTTACGCACGTATAGATGGAGCCTAGCGAGGCAGGATTTAATGTTTTTTCATGGCATTATGTACCAGTTATTATAGGCTAGATATATATAAATGCTGACTTATAACATGTAGTATGATTTACTAACTAAATTAAAATATATATTTTTTTTAATTTCTCAGCAAACATGTGTGGATCTTGCAAGTTGCAATTACCTTGCTAGTAATTCTATGTTCTTTGAGGAGATGTAGTAAATCAGCCATAGCCTCTAATATGCCAATGAAGCAAGCAAAGCCTAGTTGACTGCTGCCAAGAACGCTTTACTAGCAAAATGCTAAATAAATAATAATATTTATAAATTTATATTTTAGGCCAACTGCAATGTGTAAACAAATGTAAAATTGTTAAATAAAAATAAACAAATTGATGAAAAATGTTTGTTTACTTCATTTTGTGTAACACTTTCATGTTGCACATTGCGTCGTAAGGCGTCACAGCGCGTCACTACAGGAGACGATCGCTTCACGAAAAAATCTTCCTATCTTTTGGTTTTCAAACTTGGGATCTCTGATTTTGATAATACTGTCCAATTGACAGTTTATTTTCAATTATAGTGTAGTCGACTAACAATAACTCTGTTTTTTTTTTCAATCAGACAAGCTGTGAAATTTGAGAAGCCTGTGCTGTTGTTATTATTATTATTATGTTACTAAAACATTATATTAAAAATTAGTCAGCCTCTTATGATCAGACAAGTCCTGGAAGAGGTAGAGGTTTGAATTAAATTATTATATACTTTGACCATTTGTAGAGCTGTAATGTTCCTGAATCATTGACAATTTATGCATGGAATATTTAAATACTCTCCATACCTCATAATGCTAAAATACATGGAAGATTAAATTAATAATTAATCTACTAGAAATTATCACTATCAAAATTGTGACACTGTGTCATATCTGTATATCCATGAGAAAATAAAGATTATTAACTGTACACTACAGTATTTCAATTATGCTTGTTTCAGACATTATTATGCAGCCACGACTCTATTTAATTTGTAAATATTAGGAATTTATTTTATTTACATGTTATTTGTCAAAGAAAATTTGATAGTTTAAACAGAACTTTATAGAACAAAAACAAATAGTGAGATAGCTCCAGGCTAGTATTAAACTGTCTATGATTATCCGCCATTAAACATCCGACAACCCAACATTATAATTGGCGCCCCAATCCCCCTAATTTGGGTTGCAAAAAATACAGTAGTTTGAATACCAGGATATTACACAGTAATCAATGAAAGCAGTTCAGTACTTGGGTCTACGTTTTGCTGGCATTCAATACAATACATATTTTAGTGGCCAGCTGTTGATGCATTTGCTTTACTCTTGTTGTTTATCTCTTTGTCAATCCAGTCTTAGGATTGGATTTATTCGGTGTAAACATCAAGGATAGCCCACGAAAGTCTAGAAGAAGACTTATTTCCAGTGGGGTCCTTCTGGTGGTGATTGGGCAGTACACCGGGAGACAATTCCCTACTCTTTTCCGAAGACTGTACTGTGTTCTTTAACGTGCACATGGGCCATAATGCACACATGGAACAATGGCTTAAACGTCTCATCCGAAAGATGGTGCGCTATTGTAACTTGTATTTCAGCCCTCTAGCAGGAGAGGCAGTGATGGGAATTGAACCGGGGACCTAGAGATCTCCACGGTTCAGCGCACACACAGCGGCTACCACCAGATTAGCCGACTGAGCTAAGTTGCTCTCTCTACATTACATTATATTAGTTCTTAATTACAGTATGAAGCACATTCAACAAAAATCGTATAAACCAATGTCACATACAAATATCTATCTATCTGTCTATTTACTTACATACGACCCCTTCTTTGTGACACTCAACAGACCAAAAATACCAGTCACTGTAAATATCTGTGAAAAAATGGAAAATGTTTATAATAAAATACTGTATTAAATGACTTTTAGTTGTTGAAACTGAATCCTGATATTTATAGTTACAACTGTAACAAATTCTAATAGATTAGTCTGATAGGATGGTGGGTGGGGTGAGAGAGGGGAGACAAAGTGGAGGGCTCCGACAAATTTTGGTAGGGTCTAGGGGTGAAGCCATAGTGGAAGTCTACTGGGCACAACCCGGAGAAGAGAAACAAAAATGCAGGTAATAAAAATAGATCCACATTTTTCCTCTGCAATTTAAGAAGAAAGTCCCACCAGGTGTGGCGCCAGGATTTGCCCAATGGGGGCTGAAAATTAGTTTTTGTCTGATGTCACTGACATCGCCCACAATCTCTCGGAATAGGACTGACAATTTAGGGGTGTCAAAGGTTAATTTATTCGACTTTAAAGTCTACTAATAAGTACCAGAAATTGCAAATTTCAAGTGAAGTGCTGCGAAGTACAACTGCATATAAATGTTCTTCGAACAAAATTATTTATGCGAGTCAAGTGAAAATAATGAATAATAAAACTATAACAAATAAATTGAGACACAACCCATTGTCTATATTAGAACACTTCTCATTGGGTAACAAAGTCGTAATTTTTCATTTTTGTCAAAAAGTGTCTATAGTGTGGTGAATTATGGTTTAGGTTTTTTTTAATAAAGTTTCAAAAATTTCTATGTATGTGGAAAATGTAGTTGATTACCAAAGGTTACATTTTTTTATGGGGCAAGTTTCCAAGGGCGGGTTTTCTAGGGGCGAGTTGACTGCTAAAGAGTGTTGCC
>NW_022688033.1:0-552 GCF_011630105.1 Anneissia japonica | reverse complement strand
TCCCTTTTTGAATTGAGCAACCAAATGTTGATTGACGCCCGTATACGCGCGTCTGTAAAGTTGATAGACATTTTATTTGCGCAAAACCCTCCCTGGGTCCCCTCTATTTCGACTTCCTGGACCAGCCACAATTGTAGTATCATTTCTGGGCTACATAGAAGGGTAATTTTTATCTATCGGAGGACAAGTGAAGTTGTCGTCGGGGAACCCATTTTAAGGATAACCCTTATGATAAATAATTCATTGAGATCATGGAAGCAATCTCGACATCGACCTTGTTCGGAAATATGTGACGCATTCAAGGGGCGGGGGGGCGAGGGCTAAATTATTCAATTTTTTTTTAATGGAGATATAAGCAAAATTATATTCAAATTTTAAGACTGAGAGTGTAATTTCCCACCATCTAGAGGTGCCATAATCACAAACTTTCTTACCTCAGCCCCAACCATGGTGGTATAGATCCTCCATCTGCTAAAGTACCCAGTGGTGAAATCAAGGTGACCCAGCCGGCCCGCCCCCACCGCTAAATTGTTCATACAAAAATAGTGATAT
>NW_022688032.1:0-597 GCF_011630105.1 Anneissia japonica | reverse complement strand
TTTTAACGAAAGACCACTTTACAGGCAGATAACTTCATATTTTATAACAAGATACCGGTGTTTTCGTTCCACAAACATCTGAATTAACTGTAATACATGACTCGAGTGCGTGTCTCTATTATACAAGTATGATAAATAGTGTGTAAAGATAAATTGGTTTTCGGCTCATGAAGTAGGTAAATTAGATAAATCGAAGAAATTATGTTGTTATATTTCTATCGCAGCGATTCATATTAGATACAAGATAGCTTTATTGTCAAATTAAAATATGAAATTAGTTTTTCTCATGGCAACAAAAGTACATAAACAACAAAGAAACATACGATCAATGATGATTAATTTTACATCACATGTACAATATTAATTAGATCTCTATGTTTGCCTGGTGATGTGATGATGATGAATTTTACTACTGTATATAAAAGTGTCTTCCCATCTAGGTACTATTTTATATTTCTTTTTTACCTCAGCCCCAACCACGTGCGGCTGAAGTAGAGCTAAGAAAATGTATGATTACTGCACCTGTAGACACAAATTTGAATATATTATTTTTTTCTCAATATTTTTTGAAATTTTAAAAAGGCCCCCACCCCCTAA
>NW_022688031.1:0-5371 GCF_011630105.1 Anneissia japonica | reverse complement strand
TCTATAACCGTATCATGATCTGATTTGCTTGACAGGAAGAAGGCAGCGAACCTGCCTGAGACGGACAGGCGTGTGCTAGGCTTAGGCGCACGGGGCCTAGCTCTGGTGGTGATACGATTGTAGTACGATTATTGATAAAACTACTAAACCCAGGACATTTTGTATTTGAAAAGATAGTTAAGCGAGTACAAAATTATAGAGGGGGCTGTTCATTTAGAATAGTAAGACAAATGGTATAGAATATAGGAAAACCTAGCTAAATAAGGACATTTGAGGTGTAGGCCTAGGAGGGTAGGGTAGATTCAGTAAAGGGGATTGTAGGCCTAGACTAAGTGAGGACACGAGATTTGTCCTCACTTATTTTTTTTGTCCTGAGATTAATAAGAAAATATAGGCGATTGTCCTCACATTGGATAGGTTTACCGGTACTACTACTACTACTAATACTATTGCCACTACCATTACTACTTCCACTACCACTAACACTACTACCACCACCACCACCACTACCACCACCACCACTACCACTACCACTACAACTACCACTACTACTAATAGTACTACTACTAATACTACTACTACTAGTGACTTGCCCTACAATTATTAAAAGTTAAATAAACAAATTCTATTTCGTGCATGTTGGTACAGTAAATGAACGCGTGAGTGACATTCCCTAAGGCCTAGGCCTACATAATTTTTTAGATAATAGGCTAATTATTATTTATTTTAAATTTATTTAATGTTCTTTTAAGATAAAAAGGGGGTTCACCCTATATTCGCCATCTTAGTATTGCGTCTACTACAGTTTGTTTTCTTGACGTTTAAAAATGCACAAGTACAATATATAGGTACATATGCCTGTAGTTCATGAAAAACGATGACAATAATTAAATAATGGTGACGATAGGCCTAATGATAATAATGACTACGAATAAACAGGCTTATAATAAACATAGTTGATTTCCCGTAACCAGTAGGACTTGTTTTCTATTACACTGGCATCACCCCATCTTAAAAAGATACTAAACATAACTGGAGCGTTGCTTATATCGCATCGCAGGTATCAAAACCGCGGCTCTGAAAATTAATATTCATGATTTTATTGCCGAAACCTATAGCGCTACCAATCGACACTGCCTCAAACGTCCAAGAAAAAAAAAATCGCGGCCGGCGCGCGTTATTTTTTCCCCATACAGTTGCGGCAGAAATTATAGAGGGTGCTATTTTAGGACAGTTAGGAGAACTGATATGAATAAAAATGCATACAGACTCCCCCTCGCGAAACCGAGTCAGTGGTGTATCCAGTTTTATGCGTGGATGAACGCTATGGAGTCGCTAGGCCAAAATATCTTAAATAAGCCTTGGTAGTCAGGACAGTGTAAACATTGTAGTATTAGATTAGACACATTCTATGTAGGTTGTAGGCATACAGCATGGTCTTCGAATGTATAAAAAAAGGGAGTAGCTAATATTGAATCTGGAATTTGAGTAGGCCTAGTCCTACAGTTAGGCTTATACAGTATGACGTTTGTGTTGTAGCAGTATGCTCCCTATAACTTAGTAGTACTGATTCTGAAGAACGTTTAGAAATGCTCGGAAACAAATTACTAGTACTTCGGACAGGTAACTTACAATTTTACAATATTTTTTTTTTTTTTTTTTTTTTTTTTATTTGATAAATAGATCCCTGCCTATTAACATACAGTGAGCGTTTCTGTATTCTTTTGCATGATTTATTGGTTGGTAGCATTCTGTAAATCAGTGAAAGCTATTTTTACTTCCATCTCATTTTTATCGTTTTAAATATAAAGTTATTCAATATTTAATTGGGTAGACAGCCTAAACAGTACGTCATATCATGTGTAGCCTATAGAATATCGTAAAATTAGTGTTTATGTACTTGCCTTTATTGGTTATCTGCTTCATGAGCGGATCTTTTTTTTTTTTCTAATTCTACATTCTTCCCATTTTTTGTTAGCACGATATATCAAAATTGGCACGAGCTACGTACATGCGCTTTTTAACGAACATTTGGCTTGGCCTGAAATATTCACAATAAGATTTTCAATGTGCTCAGTCATGCGTGACGTCATCTAAGCGCAACTTTGCATTTTTAGGTCATTAACGATCATATTATTATTCTAATCAATTGTCATTCCTAAATCATATTTAGTGGACATAAACTTCAGATCAAGGTTGAATATCACGTACCAAAATATTGCTCGTGCACGTGATAAGTCGAGCGTACATGTGCGTCAACATTTTAAAATGCTTAAAATCATTTTTTAACTAAATTAGAGCACGTTTCAGGCCATTTTGGACATTTCAACATTTTTCAAATTTTCCCCACCGCGCTCGCATTTTTATACGCGGAGCACGTACTGGAGTTGGAAATTTTGTTTTGTTTTTTACATGTTTTGGGTTTCTGACACTATTATTACATATTTCCATTCTGTTTCAGTCAATTAGGGCCAATAGCAATGCCGTACGCGCACATCAAAGGTATGAATCTTTGTGCTGGTTTTGTCGACAAACACTGAAATTTTGCCAAAATCATGCTTATATTCAATCAGTTATAACTCCTTAGTATGAAAGGTGACCACAATTTTTTATTACTTGTTCTTAAAGTAGATGAGTTGTAGATATGATTTCATAGATTATAATGGCTGATCGGACATTGTGACGTCATAACATTGCCATCTGAAAAAAAAAACCTGAATGACGTCATTTATTAAAATACTCATTTGGGCGTATCTCACTTATCTTTAATCGATCGTCTTTAAACTTTGAGTATGTAATACCTAAGACAATTAACTTTCAAAAATGTGACTTGTATTTACATTATGATGACGTCAATATGTTAAAATCTTTGTGCGCGTTTTAGTCGACAAACACTGAAAATTTACCAAAATCATGCCTATGTTCAATCAGTTATAATTCCGTAGGATGAAAGGTGACCCCCAATTTGTATTACTTGTTCTGAAAGCACATAAGTTGTAAATATGATTTTATAGATCATAATGGCTGATCGGACATTGTGACGTCATCACATTGCCATCTGAATTTTAAAAAAAAACTGAATTTTATCTATGATGTCCTTAAAATACTCATTTGAGTGTATCTCACTTATCTTCAATCAGAGGGCGGCAGACTGTATTTATACGCTATCACATTGATATGATATAATATAGTTCATATGAAGTAAAAATTCGTGTGCCATTACCGACCAACAGGCGTTTTTAATTAGGATATTTTCAACGTTCACGAATTTTTTAATCCTCGACGCGAGCGCACTCTAATGGAGCCCCTAAAGGGTCATAGTTAAAGAAAATATTAAACTATTTCGAGGGAACGAAAAAATAAATCGAGGGAACGAAATCATTTCGTTCGAATGAAATATTATTTCGAGTTAACGAAATTATAATTCGTTCCCTCGAAATCATTGCTAGGGAACGAAATTATTTCGTTCCCTAGAAATATTATTTCGTTTCCTCGAAATATTACTTCGTTCCCTCGAAGTATTATTTCATTCCCTCGAAATATTATTATTATTAGTCCTGGACTAGTTTATCTGTAGTCCTGGACTAGTTAGCCCTAGGCTAGAGTTAGTCCAGGTTTCGTTTTCTGGAAACCTGGACTAAGTAGTCCAGAGCTAGACCCTAGACTAATATGTAAATCATGGAATATGCGAGGTCAAAAGAATATTCACCATGTCAACGCCTTATAAATATTACTGCTCATGCTCAGTAAATCGTTCTGTTTGAACTGTTTCTCATGCAAATAGGGATATACACAGCCAAATTATGTTTTTATTGTAGTATCAGAATTGTGTCCTACACACTTGCACAGTAAATGTGTATAAATAAATTAAAATAGAGAATAATAATAATAATAATAATAATAATAATAATAATAAAATAAAATAAATAAATAAATAAATAAATAATAATAATGGAATAATAATAATGAAAAACAATGAAGAACAATTAACAATCATTAAAATATTTTTTAACTTGCATATTTTGAACAAATCAAAATTAAAAGATATAATTGTTGTCCTTTCTTCTAGTTTCTTACATACCAATTCAGCCTGAAATGAAAATAGCACATACTACAGTGTATTTATAACATTATTTTTATTACATTAGCATAATTATTATTAAAATTCATTATAATATAGAATAAATATTAAAGTATAATTATATAGACCTATTGTTTCATATTGTATATATTTTAACACATGTCAAAAAAGGAAAATAAATGTTAGTTTGAGTTTGAATTTAAGTAATATAATAAATGTTTATAATATTAATTATTTTTAACCAAAATAAATAAATTCATTATAATTATACAATATTTATATATCATAATACGTGCTTGCTAGGCCATGTAGCCCTGTGCAAGTGTTAGGCAAATGCCTATGTCGGAGCCTAGCTTTTGGCCCTAAATGAATCATACAATTTGGCTATTTAGTTTGAAATGTTTGTGTTTATAATATAATGTACTTACTAAATTGTTGAAACATAGTCAGGAAATCCCTAATATAGTCGAATTAATTATTTTTATTTCCTTGCATAGCACAACATTCATTGCACTTGCAGTAGCCATCTTTGTTAGTCCACTGTTAAACCAGGGGTCTCAGCTGACTAAAATTCGGCCGATTTAGTCCTGACCTAAACCTAGACTAAATTTAGTCCACCTTCGAGAATACCACTGTAACGATATGTTAAAGAACGTCATGTAGAGGGCGCTGGTCGTTGTCAAGGACCACACGTTGAATAAAGATGTTGAAGTTATAGTCCGTGTCAATCTGTTTATTTAATCTGTTCTATCAACGTTAAAAGACGTTACATGGTGTCAGAAGTGGTAGTGGTCTATCCTGGAATGTTGTGTAAATGACGAGTTTGATTGCCATAGTGGAAATTGTATGTAGACCTCTTTACAATTTGAGCGTAGGCCTAGCTAGCAGAATCGAGCATACGGGTAGGCTGTACCGTACGTTGCTCACGTCGAAACACAGTCAAACAACGGGCTACAGGTACTCACGCGTGTGCGTGGTGCTGGTGTGTAGCATCAACTCGTAGCTGTAAGTAAACGAGACGTTTACGTTATTAACATTAGTAGCCTATTTCTAAACGCTGTTGGCTGTACTGTAAATATGGCTGTAGCTCAGGCTGTACCGTTTAATTTGCCAATTCCCGAAAAGTTGGACATGAAAGGTAATCTATGTACCAATTGGAAGAAGTTTAAAAGAATGTGGATAAATTATGAAATAGCTAGTGGACTGACGGGAAGGGATAAGAAAGTACGGACTGCTACTTTGTTAACGTGTATTGGCTCAGAAGCATTAACTGTATATGATGGATTAAAA
>NW_022688030.1:0-527 GCF_011630105.1 Anneissia japonica | reverse complement strand
TAAATTATCATAATTTTGATATTTCTAACTTTCTGTTGAATCGAAAAATAAAAATTACTAAAAAATGAAATTATACGTTTGTTGTGTGAATATTATTAGCATCTTCCAAACTTGCATAACCCGCTATACCGCTCGCTGCGATTAAAATTAAGAGAAATCAAGGATGACGATGATGGAGGTTCCCGTCGAACTGTGCAACGCAGCGAGAGAAGCGACGAAGGACGAACCGGCGATCAGGTTGCAGTTATCTAACATTTCCAATTTTTTGGGACGAAGTCATGCACGGAACGGAATGCAGACGTGAGATTTGCGGAGATTGCAAGAAGAGCACGCCGTGTAGTCGATGCGTGTTATTTTCGTGCGTCGTCTGCGGCGAGATGTCCAGTCGCGCTCGGGTCGAACGGAGTGTCGACCGATGTCACGCTTGCCACAGCGACGCCGTTCGCGCCTCCAGACGGAGAGCTTGCGTTCGCGAGGTTTTAAAATCAATGACAGTGGAGCCCGCGGTATTGGATTTCGTGACGATC
>NW_022688029.1:0-1232 GCF_011630105.1 Anneissia japonica | reverse complement strand
CCACGATTCACCCAACAACTTGACCGATGAATTTTCATCCGTGATTAAGCGTATTTTTCCGGTAATGGAGCTATAGTTTATAATAACCGAGAAGATTGCATTGAATTCATCCATTTTTTTTGCAAAGGCATCTTTAATTTTAGACGCAGAGTAGAAACCAGGTACTATAGAAATTGTGAAAGAATCGGTATCCGTCCTAGCAAAGGTATTAATTACCTGTATAGTATTGTTTGTTTCATCGACGTTGTACCACGAGTGAGGGTAGTGAATTTCCGATAGACCACATTCCCATTCCCCCGAGAGACGCACCGATTCCGATAATTTAGTAGTGTAATGGGTTACTGCGTTTTCGGGAAAGTAATTCAAAGAGCTGTTACTAGGTAGCGTAATAGAAAATTGAGAGACCATGTTTACCCCTCTAATCTCTCAACCCAACTGTTAAATTTTGCGGGATAACCTAACCATTTAACAAAGAATTCAGTCTTTCCACCTCGTTTACGTTTTCTTATAACTTTCTCTATTTTAAATATGTCGTCATCCGATTTTGTAACCTTTTGCAATTCAGCTTCGTAAAAACTACCCTGTATTTCCTCGTCATTCCAGTCTCTCAGTTTGTAGGTAGGAAGGGGTGTCTTTCGTCTTTTGTGAACGATAAATATCTCTTCGGTCCAGTTAGGAATGTACCCCTTTTCAAACGTTAATTTGTTTTTACTAATTCTAACCTTATCACCTAACTCAAACTTAAATTCAGGCTTGGCTGGTTTGTCATATCCGTATAACTTCAACCATACATCGTGTTCGTTCTCTCGGGAAACAGAGGCCGGAGTGCTTCCGATCGATCTGTGTTTGGAGTTGTTATAACTACGAATTAGTTTTGGTAATATATTTATATATTTTTTCGTATTGTTAGCCGTAAAGTATCTCCACATGCGAGATTTTAGGGTTCTATTGAAACGCTCCACTACGCTGGCCTTTGTTTCGTTATTGGTAGTGAAAAAATGAATTTTTTTCTTTTTTAAATAGGCTTGAACTTTTCGATTAAGAAATTCTGAACCTTTATCTGAATGAATTTGAATAGGGATTCTTCCATCTTTGAGTATCTTTTTTAAAGCATTCAATACCGTGTCACTTTTCTTATCTTTAATAGGAACAGCCCATGCAAATTTGGATAGGACATCTATGCACGTAAGAAGGAATCTGTAATCGTTATTAAATTTTTTAAGGGAGGTTAA
>NW_022688028.1:0-697 GCF_011630105.1 Anneissia japonica | reverse complement strand
CGCTATACTAAAAACTGATGTTTTTATAGGGTAGGCATATCTTAAGAATGGATGAAAGCAATTTACTTATGTTGTGTATTATATTTTTATAGAATAATTATATATATATATATATATTTTTTTCGTTCCATATTATAGTTTCCACGTTATCTTCAGTTGTTCAGTAGTAGTCGCACAGGATCGTCACTAGACAGGCGCGTAACAGGGGTCTTGGGTCAGGGGGAAAAGGTAATCATTTTCCCGGTTAATAATTTATCATTTCCTCTTGTCCCCAGGTCGTTACGCCACTGCGGAGAATATCTGCTGGCGGCTTAGATCACAAGGATTCACAAATTCCGATTCTGATTATTGTTATGATTATCAATATGTTAATAACATAACAAAAATTCAATTCACAATCATAAACACACCCAAAACGTTATGTACAGGAATAGGCTCAAGAACATGATTATCAATGTGATAGATGCACTTGATAAAAACTAATTGATACAATTTTGTAATTTTAATTATCAATACCAAATTTTCACATTGCTTGTGAAGAAGAACAGCATAATGGGGAGACGAGATACTCTATAAACAATTTAACATCATCAGGAAAAAAGTGATGGTTAAGAAATAAAATGCAACTGAAAGTAGAATAAAGAAATTAAATAATAACTCAATATCATTAACTGTTGCTAAAAGATGATAAAATATA
>NW_022688027.1:0-625 GCF_011630105.1 Anneissia japonica | reverse complement strand
ACATTTTGACTCAACTTTTTAACATTGTCACTTTTTGCACAAAAGTGCTTATCTCGCCGAGTTGAACACTTAGTGCAAATTTTTGACTTTCCGCTATATTTCGAGTACCTTTCCGAAAAACTCCAAACTTTCAATGGAATAGTGTTTGAGTGTTTGTTTCAGGCTATCTCATCGTGCCTAACAAAAAAAATTACATTTTGACTCAACTTCTTAACATTGTCACTTTTTGCACAAAAGTGCTTATCTCGCCGAATTGAACACTTAGTGCAAATTTTTGACTTTCCGCCATATTTCGAGTACTTTCCCGAAAAACTTCAAACTTTCAATGGAATAGTGTTTGTTTCAGGCTATTTCACTTTGCCTAACAAAAAAAAAGTACATTTTGACTCAACTTTTTAACATTGTCACTTTTTGCACAAAAGTGCTTATCTCGCCGAGTTGAGCTCTTAGTGCAAATTTTTGACTTTCCGCCATATTTCGAGTACTTTCCCGAAAAACTTCAAACTTTCAATGGAATAGTGTTTGTTTCAGGCTATTTCACTTTGCCTAACAAAAAAAAGTACATTTTGACTCAACTTTTTAACATTGTCACATTTTGCACAAAAGTGCTTATCTCGCCGAGTTG
>NW_022688026.1:2585-4698 GCF_011630105.1 Anneissia japonica | reverse complement strand
TTAAGTATTATTTTTATTATAGAACAGACCTCCCTTAAACGTATATTATTATTAGCATCACGAATTCTTTAAAACAAATTTGGAAATCAAATTTGAATATTTTTTAATCACAACAGACCTCCAAGTGCCAGCTTGCTTTTATGTTCTAGTGTGCTGTACTATTTTTTAATATAATAAATAAATCAATAAAAACAGATTTCAATTTAAGATATTTATTATAGACCTCCCTTAAACCAACTTGTGTATTTTAGTACTCATAATGATATAAAATAATGATGTGGATAATATAGTAATAAATTGGCAATCATTATAATAATCCGAAGTTTTCTAATATATTGTTTTATAACACACTAAATAGATCCCTGTCATTTGATTGGGTGGATTACGTATCATGTGACATTGGTTATTCATCCCATTTCGTCACTCATCTTTGAAATTTATTTCCATCTGTATTTTCTTTCCTTTTGTGTTTTTTCCAATGCCTAGGAAACGAAATGACTTCAACCTATCTTTTGATTGGTTACGCGGGACTGACTTTTTCCGGAAGGCTAAATCTATCAAATAACATCACATCACAATACAGTACCGTCCATAAATGCTGCATGAATGCGTCCATAATCTAGAACAGTCAAACGTTGATAACGGTTTAGACTAACTATTTATTTGTATTATAACCTCTCAGGCAGTGGCTGATTTGCTAAACTTGTCTTAGCATTGTGCAATGTACCGGAGATTTTTTTTTACTGTAAAGTATTTTAATAGCGTGGATGATAACTCAAAAACTAGCTCAAATTTGCGCAAATATGCCTAACTTTTATAGTCTAGGACACTTGCTTGGAAGATAATCAATCGACAAGGATCTATTTAGGTGTGTTATAAAACAAATAATGAATGTTTTGTATTCATGCAATAAATTCAAGGCCACTGTTACACTGTTACCTTTCCAGTAATGATTAATACAGCTCTCTCAACCTGTTCATACTTATTCCACCAAAGTGACTTATGTAAAAATTTGAATGACTTTGGCAAAAGTATTTCAATAAAGTAAACTTTTCACCTTCCTGTTCTCTCCCTTAGTCTGAGAAAATCAGAAAACACAATAAATTTTAGTATTTTAAATATTAATTTAGACATGGTATATATGAGACAAAAGTTTTTTGTAAGAAAATCATGAATGATTTAGTTTAAATTAGTGCTTTTGTACAGTTCTTCTTATCGAGTCCATACACAAGTTGCTACTCTGTTAAGCTATGTTTATTTAATGATAAAAAAACTCAATGATATGATTTTCGTGTGTAGTGTTGAAAGAAATGGTAGAAACTAACATACTGTAGCTGCGACGTGAACACTTCTGTCTTGACTCTTTCGTACAGTGAAAATACTGTTTATTTGTCGCTCATAAACATTCAAGACTTAAACAGTCATGATGTCTGAATGGAAGTTTGATGGTAGGCACACCTTCTATAACATCTAGACTATGACTAACTAAATACACAGACACTTTCCTCACTAATTTCAAGATGAATTAAAAATCTTGGTTAAATGTTCAAAGAAATCAATAACTGATAAAAATGCTTACTGGTATCGCGGGGCGTTTGAAATATTACATAATAGATTATGATTATTTCTTTGTAATTACCGCTCTCTCAGAATGCACGGCGAAAACAAGCGCAGATTGTCATTCTTTGCTTTTATTTTGACAAGCTCGGACGTGTGTAGGCCTACAATTATGAACTGGACCGACGGTGCGACCCGTGTCTTAATAAATATTTGGGGGGAGGAGAACATCCAACAGGGGCTAGATGGAACTCGGCGAAATGCGTCCATATACGCAGAAATAGCCAAAAAATTAAAGGAATGTGGCTATGATTTCACAAGCAAGCAGATTATAAACAAATGCAAGAATCTACGGAGACAATACACTGCAGCAAAGGACGCTAACAACAAGTCCGGAAACCCCCCTTCAGAGTGGGTGTACTTCGTTGACAATCGTTAAATAAAATAACCAGTGAAGTAAAAACAAAATTGGATTACGAGAAAAAATAATATCGGAATATAAAAGACAATCGATTAACAACAGTAAACTATCCACTCCTTCAAAACAAACCGCGCG
>NW_022688026.1:0-2503 GCF_011630105.1 Anneissia japonica | reverse complement strand
CGTGTTAGCCCTTGTAATGGTGTGTTGTATAAACGCCGACGTTTGGAGGATCGTCTCGGCTAGCGTAAACACATTCAAGGACGTGAATCCGTGTTCGTATTTAGTGTGTAGTATAAACACAGCCTATGACTAACTAAATACACAGAAACTTTCCTCACTAATTTCAAGATGAATTAAAAATCTTTAATTGAACCAGTTAAATTTTCAAACAAATTAATGGGTTGACCTTTCCCCAAACGCATTTATGGTACATGAGAAAATTCTTCCTTCTCCACATGTTTGTAATGAGTTCCCCTCCTGAGATTGATTGTAAAGTTATAAGATGGCGCCATGGAGTGAGGCGGAATATGCGAACAGCGGAATTTTAGATTCCTTGTAGCCGTTTAATTGATTAAGAAAGGAAGCTATAAAAGTGGTTTGTAATAAAGTTTAGAGGAAATAAAAGCATGAACAAGCGTTTTGGTTTATTTGGAGTTGATGTCTTTACAAATCTTATTTCTCAAGAAAGATGTCTTTACAAATCTTATTTCTCAAGAAATTTCTGAGAAATTGAATTGAATGGTGAAACAAAAAGCAACTCATAACACCTGGATTTTTTACAGATGATGATGGTTTAGTTTCCAAAATCCCATCATATTTCTTCTTTTCATTAATGATTTCTCTAATAAAAATATGCATGGTTTTGGTGCCATTGCCCCACAAATGAAAATATTTTTTAAAAAAAAGTACGATTGCTATAATATGTTGGGTTAGGATTGGAATATTTTTGGTGCGACTCACACCAAGGATAGGAACGTAACCCACAAAGTCTGAAGACTTGTTTCCAGTGGGGTCCTTATGGTGGTGAATTGGACAGTACATCGGCAAACAATCCCCAACTCTTTTCCAAAAAGTGTAAACTGCGTTTTTTAACTTCCACATGGGCCATATTGCAAACAGGAGCAACAGCTTAAACATCTCATTTGAAAGGTGGTGCGCTATCATAACTTGTATTTTAAGCCAGTTCAGCCAGATGAGCAAACTTGCTCTCATACACCTTTATGCATTGTGGTTGGTATAATGGTAACACAGGGTTAAAATCTAAGGTGAACTTTAACTTTATTAACTTTACTTTATCAACTTTATTAAGTACATCTTGAAAAGTGTCTTAAACCATACATCATATATGAGTATTTTGGGATCCCTTGGCAAAAGAATAATATATATTTTTTTTTTAAAGACAACCCAAGATTTTTTTATTTTGTTTCTGTCAGAGTTGGCCAACACAAAAGTTGATATTATGAATCTTGCTGTTATATTTATTATTAAATTTGTATTATTTACCTGTACATTATTATATAAATTTTACCTATAATTGATTTCTTACAGAACACCTATGATTGCTGGTGGTCTTTTCACAATTTCAAAAAAGTGGTTCGACGACCTTGGAAAATATGATATGATGATGGACATATGGGGAGGTGAAAATTTAGGTGAATATTTCATGTTATTTGACTCCAGTTATCTGTTGTTATTAAAGAGCAAACTTAAATCTAGAGGTCCACACCTTGTTTGGGGCTATGCTTCTGTAACAGTTCAGTTCAGAATTATTTTTTCAAGAAGAATCACAAAAAAATATGAGGCATGTCGTGGCAAAATTGTTAAAGTCAGGCTCCTGAGGAAAAAATTGTTTTGATATGTTGTAGAACTGATTTTTCTAACACAGAAAAAAGTTGTTTAATTAAAAACTGAGCAACGGTGAATGAGATATAGATTCTTGAATATTTAATAATATCAGTTCTACAACATATCAAAATTGTTTTCCCTCCGGAGTCTGACTTTAAGTTGTTGCACAGTCCAGTATTGGGTATAATGAACTATAAAGTATAACAGCTCAAAAAATTGCCTAAAAATCAAATTTTTTTTCACAATAGATCAATAGTTTAATGTCTAATTAATCATGTTCCAAAGTTTAAGTTCTGGAAGTGGTCAACAAATTATTTATTAACATTATTTTGATAGTTAATTCTATAAAAATTGTATGCAGAAATAACTTTGGAAGGCAATTACTCAAAATAATGTTTATCTTGACTCTATGAGTGCTCTACTTTCACTTCCCAATTAAACTAAGGCTTGAAATGTCCAATTTCAATGAATGATCCCTCATTTTAAAGATTACATACTCAAGTATCTGAAAATACCAATAACTTAAATTTCAGTTGTTGCTACAACTTAGCCATTGTGCCACAACGTGGCTCATATTCTTATGTTGATGAAGGCATTGATAAATTATGAATCATTCATGATAAATCCCAAGGTTTTGGTAAATTTTACTTCCTAAAGGTCTGTCCACACTGTCAAATCTTTTTAAATAGGATCCTGATAGGAGCATGAATATACTGCAGAAACTAGCCCTTTACAAGTACTGTACTATGGGATTGGTTGGACAATGCTACATTTATGTTTAAAATGGTGGAAATTACACTAAACGTAGTCCATTATTGGACAAGGTGCTATCAGCCAT
>NW_022688025.1:0-606 GCF_011630105.1 Anneissia japonica | reverse complement strand
TTATCTAAATCCTATTCATTGTTTACAAAGTTCATAAGCGTAAACCAATTCATTCCCAGACGCGCATCCTGTAAAGTTTGTCAACCACAGCTATGCGCTCCTTTGATGTTAACCGACTGTTGCTATTAACGATGACAGCGGTCTAATGTCGTCTCTGTAAGACGGTCTAAATTTAGATCGGCATGTCGCTGGAAAGAGACCAGTGACTGGTGCTCCTTTAATAGTTTATCTTATTGGCAATGACTTTACCACGTCTTATTATCGCCGTTAGTGTTTTTATAAACGATGCCTTAATTGATAAATTAAAGACTCGTAAAACACAATCGATGTTCAATTGCTTTAATATACTTGTAGTTTCTTGTTATGCAATAGAATAAACGAACAAAAGCACTCAAAATTCACATGGATAATAGCTTTAAAAAGTTACCTAAAATCGTTTTACGATCGCATGATGACGTCATCGGCCAAACGCCGTTCGTAAAATAGAAGGTTCGTAATTGAGAAGTTCGTAATTGGGAAGGTCGACTGCAGTCGACCTTCTAAATTACCTACCCTTTTGGTCTAGAATGCGTTCGTAATTAAGAAAATTCGTA
The DNA here is from genome assembly GCF_011630105.1 of Anneissia japonica. Taxonomy (NCBI): domain Eukaryota; kingdom Metazoa; phylum Echinodermata; class Crinoidea; order Comatulida; family Comatulidae; genus Anneissia; species Anneissia japonica. The sequence goes on along the minus strand of NW_022688025.1, from coordinate 13 downwards.
ATTAAGAAGTATG
>NW_022688024.1:0-3986 GCF_011630105.1 Anneissia japonica | reverse complement strand
CCACTGTTATTTTGGCAAACTAATGGCAGCATAATAATGCCACATTAATTATTTGGCAACATAAACAGACTTAACAATAAAACACAAAATAATGGATACTGAGTCTGTAGCAGCAATAGCTTTGCACCTAGGCCTACTTGGTGTTCCATACAAATATATCTCGGCCGAAATTTCTCACGGCCGAACCGGTCCTAAACCATTCTAAACCGACTTGACCTAGGCCTATGCCAAACCTACTTGACCTAGGCCTATTCCAAACCATTTAACTACAATGTACTGCATTGTGAATGCGTCATCGGCGTTCCATACATATACACGCATTGGCGGCCGTTCTGGAAGGCGGCCGCTATATATAGCGGCCGATATGGGCCTAATTCAGCCAAATGTACTTCCAATGAGGTCAGGGGTTATATTTTCCCATAATTCTTTTCGCACACGTTTGTTTACTTTTATTTCGATCAGCACATGCCTATGGAACGCCATCGCTGCCTTCGGTAACAGCTTACCATTCGGCGCATTTACATTCGGCCCTTTTACCATTACGTTCGGCTCTTTTACCATTCGGCGCATTAACATTCGGCCCTTTTACCATTACGTTCGGCTCTTTCACCATTCGGCGCATTTTCATTTGGCCCTTTTACAATTACGTTCAGCTCTTTTACCATTCGGCGCATTTTCATTCGGCCCTTTTACCATTACGTTCGGCTCTTTTAACATTCGGCGCATTTTCATTCGGCCCTTTCACCATTCGGCGCATTAACATTCGGCTCTTTTACCATTCGGCGCATTTACATTCGGCGTAGTATTGGCATTCGGCGCAATAAATAAAATATAACCTTTGACATTGGGTCAAATGAAAAATTTTGGCGGCTGTGGGAATGAGCCTATACAAGTTTAGTCGCATGGTCGCAACGCCGTACCATCCACCATGGCGCAAAAGATTAATGGTACTTAGGCCTACTAGGCCTAGGCCTATTAAAGATGTACTTAAATAACTTCATTTAATGCATCTTCTGGAGAATTTCGAAAGGGAGAAGGTGTTATTATTTTTATATTAATATAGCAACAATAATACAGAAATAATAATAGTATAGGCCTAGAGGCTAGGCCTAATGATTTATCAAATGATAAGGGTCCTGTCTGGCCGGTTTTCACTGCCGGAGAGATGACAACTGACGTGGCATGCATGTGGGGTACTAGGGCTTCTTGGCCAGGGGCCTAATGTTACTATATGGTTTAGGGGATGGGGTTAGGCCTAGTTAGGGGTGGGGCCGAGAATATTCTGTAGCAATTTAGTTTGCTTTTTGTTTATCTTGTCTCTGATTTTTGGTAATGGTACTGTTATTTCTGTATGTTTTGTTTTCTGTTTGACGAAATAAATGAAATGAAATGAAACATCAGGGCCTTGTCATATCACTGACCTTAATTATGTTTCTGACATTGCCCTAGATTTTATAATTAAGCATCACGACTCCCCATTTTTGTTTACTTAATAAATATAAACTAGGCCTAGGGCCTAGGTCACAGGCGTGGGCCACGGCCTGGACTAATTGATGGTTAGCAGGCGTTGTCTTATAAACGCTGATACACTGAGACGCTGATACACTGAGACGCTGATACACTGGGACGTTGATACGCTGAGACAAAGATGACGTCATTGAAATTCACCGCAAAGTCATATGCATTGAGTGGAATCGAAAGTGCAGGGTTCTCAAGTACTACGGAACGTCCGTAGTTACTACGGAAATTCGGCCCAATTACGGACCTCCTACCTCAACGAAACTCATACCATAGGTCCTTTATATATTGGAAAGATCATATCTTGATGTTGCGTCGAACAACAAGTGGGATTTAAGGAAAAAAAGCAACTTTTATAACCAGATTTTAGCCGCTTGTTACCATCGATTGTTTACCTTGAGAAGTGATGTCACAAGGCCATGATACGCCATTTTCGTCTCTACAAAACTTATTAGCAAATGATACGTTCACTAATAATTACCAATATGGGAATGCATTTTGATAAAGTATAAATACGTAACTGTTACAGAGTATTTTTAATCATACAAGTTTCACAAAAAACTGAAGAAAAACTATAAATACTTAGAGTTTAAAAAATGTGAATGTGGCCTTCCATATTAAATAAACTACGCCCTCAATTGGACTAACTTTTTTTAAATTATTTTTTAACAACATAACGTATCACCGGGATCTACTCTGTTGCTTGAGATTTTAAAGGAAATAAACCACTGCCAATCTTCAGAAATTCAAAGAGAAGATCAGGTTGACAAAACAGTGGCTAGAGGACAGGGGCTGTCGAAGGCCCCTGAACGCTTTGGCTTAAACATAAATTTCAATGGCAGCCAGTCAATGCAAAGAATGTAAAAAAATTACAACAGGGGAACCATGATGTTCTGTACAATGTTTTATCAGCTGTGTTGATTAAAAATAGATGTGATTGCTGTTTGTGCTATAAAACAAGACGGCACTTAGATAAAATTATTTGGTACTGGTGGAGTCATAATTTGTCATTTTCTTTCCATTAAATTCTATTTAGTATGAAATAGACCGAATTTAAAGTGAATAACACGACATAGGCTAGTGGGTATAATATCAAAACAAACCGCTATGTGGCAATTTTTCTTCACAATAATCAGCCTCCGCTCGAGTAGATTTCGACAGTTTTTAAACTCCTCAAATGTATTTATTTTGTACATGTTATTGTAAAATAACTCATCGAATAGTCTTTCTTAAAACTTTAACAGTTTTGCATAGCCTCGTCGCGTGAGCACTGGCCTACCTAGGCCTAGCTTGGAGCGTCATCACAGACAACAACCTTCAGACTAATTTTGCCATCGTAGAGAGGGCGGACGTTCCATCGAATTTAATGTAAACTACGCGAAGCGCTCATTCTTCTGCTATTTATATTCTTTGGATTCACTTAAAACGTACAATAATATGGTATAAGTGTAGCTTAGTATTTTTGCATGTAGAGATGAGGTCACGTCGCGTTACACGGGTCATACATGCTTTAGCTTGCTCTCTAAACACGAATCTGGCCACCACGCACATTGGCTATGATGTCATCGTTTAGCTTGCTGTTTGGTGTTGCAATGCAAATTGAGTAGACTGTTATTTTTAGCATCGAAAAAGTTTTTGCATAATATAAGGTCATGACTTCTTGCTCTAAACACGATTCTGATTGGCCATCACGCTCACCACACCACTGCTTGTTTGTATTGTTCTGCTTGCTTTTGTTTGAGCTAGCAGACTGTTACGTATTTTTAACTCGTACGTGGAGTGGATCGTTGATTTTACTTTATGAATTATCGTGAAATGTTGGGGTTTTCCCATAAATATAGGCTCTATTGTAATTTTCCGTAGTTTATATGTATTTCCGTAGTATTTATCTATATTTCCGTACGTCCGTAATTTGGGCCGAATTTCTGTATTTAAACTACGGACGTTACGTAGTACTTGAGAACCCTGCACTTTCGATTCCACTCAGTGCATTATGACTTTGCGGTGAATTTCAATGACGTCATCTTTGTCTCAGCGTATCAACGTCCCAGTGTATCAGCGTCTCAGTGTATCAGCGTCTCAGTGTATCAGCGTTTATAAGACAACGGTTAGCAGGCGTAGCCTATAGGCCTATGGCAGGACGTTATTTGACAGGTTATTAATTATTTTACAACCAAACACAAATGACTGCTAATAAATGGCCAAAAATGTATTTTTTAAGTGACTTCTTAAAAATTTAAATTGAAGTTGCTTTTTTTTTTATTCTCATGAAATCTTTGTAAAAGCCAACTTGTGTTTGTGTGTAGGGGTGCTGCATTGTATGTGTCAGAGACTTATTCTCTGTGTTATTCTTTTCAGATTACCAGTGACGAAATCTCCACGCTGTCAGATGCCCAACTTGAAAATTTGAGTGTGACAACAATTGGTGATAGGCACCGACTAAGAATCATTAGCTCAACCCGCCCTTG
>NW_022688023.1:0-587 GCF_011630105.1 Anneissia japonica | reverse complement strand
CGGACGTTCGAAGTTTCGTCAACGAGGTTGTCGACGATCCGCGCAACCCGTTGAGGAACTGGTTTGTATTTTGCAGTTACGCGAAGAGCTTGGGTTCGTCGGTGATCCGTCCGCTGCGGCTTCTCACGGAGGTCGGCGAACGAAACTCGGCGTTCCCGGCCGACGCCGACGTCTTCCAACCGAGCTTGTGGAAGAGGTTGCGCTCAAACGGAACCAAGCTGCCACCGTGCGTGTCCGAGTCAACCGTGCTCCACGAGCCGGACAGGGACAGGGTGATCAACGTGTTTCCTCTCTTCTCCGGTGCGCACGACGACCGGGAAGTGGAAGATGACATCCGAATGGACGAGAACAGGATAAGGCGGCAGAGATTGCTGCGGTGCGTCGAGGAGGTCGTCGGCGACAACGTTCCTCGCTTCGTCGACCGACGCACTCTGCCCGGAGATCTCGAACTCAGAGTCGTCGACATGGACGCGACGGACGCGTGCGCCTGCACCGTGCTCTGATAGATACAAAAAAAGGTTTATAAAGCGTCCGTTATCGATACCTTCTCTCATAAGGCGATCGAATCTGAAACTGTGAAGATAACT
>NW_022688022.1:683-926 GCF_011630105.1 Anneissia japonica | reverse complement strand
TAACCTCAGCCCCACCATGTTTGGGGCTGGGGTTAGAAAATTTTGTAAAATTTACACGTCTAGATACTCGGAAATAGCACTTAAGTTTTTAAAACGCCAGGATACTGAAAAGAAACACCCTAGTGGAAGGTTTAACTTTTTGTTTAACATACTGTCGTGTCATTTTAATCAATTTATTATAATCTCCATGGCATGACATCACAGTTCTTTTTCACGGCATCTGGTAGACCTATGCTTGTTGTT
>NW_022688022.1:338-613 GCF_011630105.1 Anneissia japonica | reverse complement strand
TCGGATTTTCAGAATACAATACATGTGTTATTTTAAGTAGTATAATAACCATGTTTTAAATAACGAAATCGCCGAAGAAATATCGTTTTAGCATTCTGTCTTAGCGTGGGAATGATAGTTTTAGCATATCAAGTGCAGGCAATGATCAGAATGTTTGCTTCAAAGCCCATGCATGTCCATACGTATGCCCAGAACGATCTATCTGGGATTTTCCACTTGAACTTGACAGTGTCTGTAAATCTGTACTGAACATGTGGTGAAAATAGGGTCGCTTA
>NW_022688022.1:0-246 GCF_011630105.1 Anneissia japonica | reverse complement strand
TATAAGGTTGTTAATGTTACTAGTCAACATGATGGGATATTATATAAGCCAACATTCAGTCCTGATTATGTGGCTTTATTTATTGCGGAGTAAATTAAGTTTTTTTAGATGGTGACTTTTTGTTGTGTCCCGTACGCCATGCAGACGTCTAAAAGTTTAGACGAATTAAAAAAAATAAAAGCCTTTAACTTTAGATCCTCTACTTTTAGTCTATAAATAATGCTAGAGCAAATTTATGGATATTTT
>NW_022688021.1:0-1879 GCF_011630105.1 Anneissia japonica | reverse complement strand
GGATCAGCTACAATCATATCAAAGTCACATGGAACCAACCAAACCGACAATAATTAACATTGTGTGACATCGTATCAACTTGAACAACTCTCATATTTTTAACACTGCATCGTTTAGAAATAGTTATAATAACGTTATTAAATTGACATTATTATTTTATTATCATTTTTACATTATTTATTCTACCAATTATATTCATCTTTAAAGCTAATATGATTCAATAATTCAACAAACCATTCACATTTTCTTCTAATGATATGCAGTAGGAATATAACAACAATATTCATATATTATTGAAAATACGCCTAATAACAATGCAGGATGGACCACTCAACCAGCAGCAGCCACCAGTATTTCCTTTGCTCCAATTGACTTCATTAGGCCTATCATTCACTGCAGATTTATGTATATCCATTTTATTAATTTTACTATTTAGTATATTTTAGATGTAGTACAGGAACTTGATTTGGGTCTCGATATTTTTGGATGTAAACGAATTGGTGAAATGTGTAGCGCACTGGCTTTAAAACCATGTTCACTTCCGCCATAAATTGCATGGCGAAACATCAACTCAATTTAATTGCAATGACAAAGACACTGGTGTTGTTGACGGCTACAAATATCTGGGTTTATGTTTGATGAATTTCTGGATTGTCAGTATGGTACAAGCTTTTCTTTTACAAAATGAACTTTTTTACACATGTGTGTTTTAATACTTGAATACGGTAGTGAAATTTTGGAGGTAGAGGAGTTTCCTTCAATCTATTCAGGTTTTTTTTTTTTAATCGTACGGCCGTAACTTTCTGGGTGGGTAAATTTGCACCAATTAATGCTGTACCGGGATACTTGATTACTTCACACATCAAAATAGCTTGATTTCCTTTGCACCTCAATTAAGTTTTTAAGGTCAAAAGTATTATTGCATATTTTTCCCGTTCTGACAACGACGGTGTTGCTATTAACTCTCGGTTATTTACAGAAATACGTTGACAGGAAGTTATTTTTTAATGATAAACAAAAACACAGCTACAAAAAATAAGCTTATAACCTTCGGCACTTTTCATTCAATCTGAAACTCCCCATTTCAATTGATAGGCCTACTGGTAGATTTAAAGACACTCGATCCATTACATCAAATTTGTACATTTACGTAACGCTGTCATCATTTACGCTGAGTGCCATTATTGTACAGGACCTACAGTAGTTTTTATGATTCATAAGCTCTGAATTATTGTGTAAGAATAATAGCCAAAGATCCATTACTTGTACGGTGTCGAGTTGGATGGCCGAGCGCCATCGGCGCTGGTTCGAACGGCATGCTTGCCTATGGTTCTGGTTGGGGAACAAAGTCTTCTCGAATAAGGACGTAGGCCCAGTATACACAATTTGGCACATGTGCACTTAAAAGAACCCAGTACATCTTTCGAGACGAGTAGGTTGTTACAAAACATAATGCTCCATTTACTTCCACTGTCGTGGACAGAAGAGTGTGGCTGGTACCGGTTTACCGGGTAGCTCAGAAATGAAGAGACCCTTAGAGTGAGAAGAAAGTCATTTTAATGAGTTAGTCCAGTACGGCGCTTTGTATCCCCTGGAAAAGCGCTATATCAAATACCATTACTATTACCATACAGTTATTCTGCAACGGTGACCTTTGTTACTATGTTGCGAAATTTTCGTTAAAAAAAACACATAAAGACATTTTTGTTTGATGACGTGACGCCACAAATTATTTTTTTTTTAAATGTATACAGTATTATCAAATTGTATGCGATCTTGTAAAGGGCACGTCTTTAAACATTCATGTATGACCTCATCATATACACTCATTCCCTGCTCTACTTACTGTAGGCTACTGTACTATTTAGTTTTTGTCTTT
>NW_022688020.1:0-1145 GCF_011630105.1 Anneissia japonica | reverse complement strand
ATTCTTTTATCGGGAGTAAAATATTATTATAGTCAATATAATTTATTGAACATATTTATACAGGCTAACATATCTGGAATCTGTAATAGCCTGTTACAATGGTCTTGTTTTGTGATACAAAATTATGAGTATAGAAATCAACAAGTTGCATATTATTAAAATTTAAATTAGACTTATATTCAAATTATTATGAATGAAAATTTAAATCTGAAAGATAAAATCACAACGTAAGGTAATAAATTGAAAGATATAAGCTATTTTCCAAAATTAAAATACTACAATTTAGTATAGTAGTAAATAATAATAGATGAGTCAAATAGTGAGGAAGCTAGGCCTATCATAAAATTGATAAAACGAAACGCAAGTATTTTAAGCGGTATTTTAATTTAAATTGTATTAATTATATATTGTATTTTTATAGTTAGGAGTTAGGTGGTCTACACTCCATCTGTAAAAGTACCTCATTGCCCCCCCCCCCCTCTCTTTGTAATTCCTGGACTCACCACTGTATTTGGAAAATGTATTGTGGAAATAAATTTTAATTGCTTCCTTAAATTTAATTACATACGACTATATAGACGCCAGAGCTTCCGGGGGTTCCACCCTCACCCGGGCCCTCACCGGAGGGCTTTGGGCGAACTCCGACCCGAATCTTTTTAAAAGTGCACTCAAGACTTAGTTGTTTGCCTAGAGTCTTTTTGCTGCTTTTTCCCTTTGTGTTTTTCTTGTAATCTGTTTATTTGTCTTTGTTGTTTGCGTGACTGTACTATTGTAATGCATGGGTTTTCTGAATAATGACTGATTTTATGCCTACCATTGTTTTCCTGAATTATTGAGGCTTGGCTTGCGTTTTCATAACCGCAAGGGAAAGGCGCAATATAAATACCCAGTACCACTACCTGTACCAACCAGTCTGCATAATAACATGAACCATTTGCTACAGATTGTGATAATTATCGTTAATGAATATTCTTCTTCTTCTTCCATTCTAGTACAGACCACCAGTCGGTGTATTTTCGTACTGTGGTGGTGTGGGAAGTAGGTGAAGTTTTATAATCCAAGACTCATGTTATTTATTTTTTATTATTATTATTATTATTATTATTATTATTATTATTGTTATTATTGTTATTATTGTTATTATT
>NW_022688019.1:0-855 GCF_011630105.1 Anneissia japonica | reverse complement strand
AGCACATATCAGCTATCGATATAGAACGGAATAAAGAGATGGTGAGAATCAATTGTATGGGAAGTCTATATCTCTATTAAGGCCTATGGTGTGGGTTTTGTGTTTAAGTATGAGTTTGAGTTCGGAAATGCGGCGATCGTTAAGAGATTTAAAGTTGTTGGCTATGAGTGTGCATCTCAAATCACTAATGTTATGGTTAGGAGAATTGAAATGTGTGGCTATGGGAAGGTTCTTATAGGTGCGGATAGATGACTTGTGATTGTTAAATCTACTTCTAAAATAAGCTCCAGTTTCACCGATGTAGGTGCCATGATCACATGCATTACACATTATGATGTAGATCACGTTGGGGGTTAGAACATAGACGTTTTAGACGGAGACATTGGCTGTATATTATAGATTTCTTTAAATTAAGTGGGTGATTACTATTGAAATTAAGAAAAGCGTGACTATCTGTGGGTTTAGTGTAGAGTGAGGTAATGAGCTGATTGTTATTGTTAAGCGATACGGAAACGTCTAGAAATGGCAGGGATGTGCGAGACTGTTCTAAAGTAAATTTTATATGTGAATGAAATGAGTTGACGTGGGCTTCGAATATTTTAAGATTGTCAGCGCCATGAGGCCATATCATGAAAATGTCATCTATGTATCGGTAATAGCATGTATAGATAATAGCATGTCTCCGTCTAAAACGTCTATGTTCTAACCCCATTGACTATGAATTCCATGTGTCTAATTTATTAGGTTTCCTTCTCAAAGCTGGCTATCCCCTTGACTTGATCAAATCGCGAATTAACAAAGCCTCCACACACTCCCGTTCTGATCTACTCGCTTACAAGCCCAAAACTCAATCAG
>NW_022688018.1:0-557 GCF_011630105.1 Anneissia japonica | reverse complement strand
AGTCCAAATGGTGTGGTTGTTTTAATTAAAAGTTCCCAGTGATTCTCTTTATCTTTGCGATTTTTATCGCTCCAATTGGCATAATGGTTAATTGCAATCAGTCTGAAATTTGAAATTGAATGACCAGCTAAATTGAAATGTTCGGGTACTGGTTGATAAGCTTAGATGTTCTGATAGCTGATCTATTTTGTGTCATTCTCATACGGAGAGTGTTTTTTGTTTCTCCAACATATTGTTTACCACAAATATTAAAATATATGAGATAAATGACATTTTTGGTGAGGCAATTAATTGATTGCCTTATCCGAAATATGTGGTTTGTTTGGTTGCTCTTGAATGATTGTGTAGAATCAAGCAAGGAGCATGTTTTGCATGATGAACCACAAAGATGACTACCCAAATTACGGTTGTCGCCAGAGTTAGTTTTCCTCTTGAATTTAGATCGTACTAATATATCACGAAGGTTAGGTGGTCTGCGATAGGCTATGAACGGTGTATCCGGAAAAAACAGACCTAAGACGTTCTGTGGTCTGTAGAATGGGCCTATGTTTCTGAAA
>NW_022688017.1:0-514 GCF_011630105.1 Anneissia japonica | reverse complement strand
ACGGTGGACGTACAGACTTTCGTCGTGGCGGCAACCGAACTCAGAAACCAAGAGGACGCTATGCTTGGTCTATTGATGTCGTGCCCTGATGAAGACGGAATAGACGATATAGCCAGAGCTATTGCCGATTTTACTGCAACTTTGTCAAACTTGGAATATCTCACTAAAACATAACATTTCGAGCCTGCGTTGTTGAACATATGTGTGATATACTCAGAAAATAGAAAGACAGAATAAATAACGTTGAACCATAATTGCGTTTATCTAGTATTTTCTTTTTATTTTTGTTTTATTTTGTAAGTGAGAGAAGCTGATGATGGTATTGCCAGTGATGATCCTAATTGCTGATGAAAAGTGCAGCCAAATTTCCAGACGAAGAAATCAAGTCAACTACAAAATATATTTTTTTCTTTCTCTTAACCTTTATTCATCCCATTATGTCAAAGACAAAAAAAATACACTACTTTGGTCTAAGAAACGTAACGGCAGTGGTGCCATTCGAACAAGATGCGGG
>NW_022688016.1:0-1075 GCF_011630105.1 Anneissia japonica | reverse complement strand
CTCAGTGAGATTAATATACTTTAAATTAATTTTTATATACTTTTATTGTCATTAAACTCACTGTATACAAAAATTTATATATATTATTAGATATACAGATAATAAGGTATATCCCTATATACATGTATACATAAACCTATATATAAACAAATAACAATAAGCATTGTTTTATCATTTACCTATTGACAATGTTTATATATATATATACATATACATATATTCAGTTGACATTATAATATATATTTTTTATGACGGATTAACAATATTTAAATTAATTTTCAATTAGCTGACTATGAGGGCTGAACGTCTACATGACATTATATTTAGGCGCATATATAATATAAAAACAAATAATAGAAAATCATTTTAATTTATATACTTATTTAATTTAATAGACCAATGGGATAAACCCATTTTGTTAATAATAATGTACAATTTAAATGCAACAGAAGAGGAAAATTTGATCCGAATGAAAAGGAAACCTTGCCTCCACCAGGACTCGAACTCAGCACCATTTTTTTAACGTGCGAAGGTCTTACCAACTCAACCACAGAGACCTGTGGTCGAGATACATATTTATATATATTACAACATTATTATTATTCTATCTTTTAACTAGTATTGTATTTATATACTACTACACAGCAAAGTATTTTAATTTATATATAGTATAGTCTGTATATACTTATATATATACTGTATATAAGGTACTGTATTTCACTAGTAGAATCTTGCCACTGTTCTGATTATTTAATAACAATCTGAGAAGATGTATTATTAAGATGTCATACAATATTGATATTAAATGACCTATTTATGACCATAATTATCTGACCATGTCACCACTTTTTTTTTTAAACTTTTGTGGGGGTAACCCACAATTTTTTCATCATTTTAAATTTAAATAAACATATATTGTACCAGGGTATACAATAAGGAATCCTGTCAAAAAGTTATGAGATTTTGAATATTATAAATACAAAATATTATTTAAATTTCATGAAAGTAATGTCATCATAGTGTGAGCAAAACATTATTGCATATTCAGTTATATATACTTATATACACATGCATA
>NW_022688015.1:0-1531 GCF_011630105.1 Anneissia japonica | reverse complement strand
TCCTCATGGAGACGTGCGACAGCGACTGTATAATCACGCTCACCGCCATGCAATCGGACGCCCTCTTGGTTCGCAAGCGAAACGAGAGGATGTACCGGATAGGAAGATGGTCGCGGGAGAAGCTCGACAGTCCGTTCGGTTGCCTCAACACCCTGATCGCGGCCGCCTTCCTGGGTTCCGATTTTCACGGACACGTCGCCGGCGTCGGACAAAAGACGCAGGAGGACATATTCGCCAAAGGTTACGTGTTCCCTTTCGTCGACCCCGAAGAAGTCGACGACTTCCAACCCGTCGACCTGACGCGCGACTCGGACGAAGATGCCGTCGCCGAGTGGCACGCCGATCTCTCGAGTCGTCCGAACATATTCTGTTTCAGGTACGGAGATTCTCTTGTTCCGTTCAGATAAGCCAAGGATAAATTGAAAAGTTACTCCCAAGACCTGATCTCGATGGCTTCCAAGTCCTGGCGTCTGAGGGTTGCGCGGGGTCTGGCCGACGTCGCCGCTCTGGATCGATGTCTGCGACAGACGTTCTTCTTTCTGGAGTACAACATGGTTGTACTCCACAACGTGGTCCAACATAGACAATCGCCTGAGGAACGACGCCGCGCTTCGAGTCAAATACGGATTCGAGACCAAACAATAATTTGACGAAAAAACAATTTTTACAATGTATTTTTTCATTTATTTCGAAACATTGAAAAATAAACGTTATTCATTTAAAGTTACATGAGGTGTTCAAAAGATTCTGTTACTATTTTTTGTTAACAAATATTTGATCTTATTATACATTAGAACAAGGTATTCTATTTCTTCTTGTTATTTAACTGAACAAAAATAATAAATAAAATAAAAAATAAACGTTGGCTCGTGTCAATTTGATCTAAACAGAGGATCGTTGATTTCTCTCTCGATAGAACTGACTGCCTTCATCGCTTAACAGAATCCACAAACATTCCACATGGTTCGACGGGAGCGTAAACAGTTCCAACGACATTCCAGTTAAACATTCGATAGAAAATCTCATGATCTGTAAGAAAAAAAGTGTTTCGATGGTCGATACTATAGAATTGGTTACGTGGCAGATGAGCTCAATAACGATCCATTCATGTATTGCAGCCAAAAGAGTGTACAAGATGATCAACATAACGATATCCACCTGAAGCTGAAGGTCTGTCTCACTGTTCGATGAGATTTTCAACACTTTCGACGACACTTTCATGAAATCTACGACGGCAGATCTGAAAACTTCGAGAAAAAAGACGAAGGCAATCATAAACATCATACGATTTATCATGGCGCCATTCATCTCGGAAACCGTCCGTTTGGTTATTGCTGCCAAGATAATGTTCAATACGAATAGCAAAGCGATAGTGGAAAAAAGCTGGGCGTAATCCATTATAGCTGACAGGTACTGTTGCACGTCTGACGAGGAAATGAATTCGAACTTTGTGTGAAACTTTCTTTAAAAAAAGGTGTTGCATCATCACTTCATCTGTCCCGGTTGTGATGTCATCGAGACTATTTTGTTT
>NW_022688014.1:0-762 GCF_011630105.1 Anneissia japonica | reverse complement strand
GAAAATAACCAACTTATATTAAGCATATTGAATACATAGCTACAAACTTGACCAGCCTTGAGACGTGGGCTGTCAATATTTGTAAGCTATTCGTGTTTTTATTCGGACGTTGAACTATCAATACCTGAACGGCTCAACGGCTTATAACCCGACTTAAAATGTCTGAGACATACGTATATAAATTCTTAAGCGATTGACAGTTTTCAATACAGATTTGAAAGATGACCGATCGCTCACCATCACCCACTATCACAACCAGGGTTAGGCTTTTGTAAACCATAGGTAAAATATATTTCTAAACAATTGATCTGAAGAATGTCTATCTCGGCCCACCGCTCTGGTCATCAGGTAACCCTAGCCTTGGGAAGGGAAAAAACCCCGTAGAAAAAAAGACAGTGTAAAGTGTTACATTATCTTTTTAGTATTGAAATTATGAAGCAACAGTGTGTAACCGTCTTTGTTTAATACTAATCGCATTGATGTAAGTTGTTCCCGGTTTTCTACAGTTACCTTCATACGGACTAACAACCGTTTATTGTTAAGGACGACATTGGATTATTTCGCCTTTTGTTTTCAAACTCTTCTATTCTCAACACACACGTAGGTAATAATATATTTGACAATACTGTCCACCTTAATGCTACAGTATTTTACTGCTTGAACCAACTACTAGAATTGAGAGAACAAGTGGTAGTGTCGTAGGTGTTGTACAAGTAAATAGAGCAATTTAAACAAAGGGTCAATTGCTTGCAATATGGACAC
>NW_022688013.1:0-527 GCF_011630105.1 Anneissia japonica | reverse complement strand
GCCAACAATGCAAAAATGGATGAAGGGATTGAGCGATTAAAATCAAATGTTGGTGCTTACATGAACGCAATGGCAAAAACTGTTCCCATCACTTGGGTGGACTTTCAAACTAAGGTACAAGAAGCTGGGAAGACAACAATGCGCATGTCCTTGAATAAGGTATCATATGCTTATTTAAATTATTACTTAGGATTAGGCAACATTTGATGAAGAGCGATTTATGTTTTTCGTTTACATTTAAATTTATTACTGAAAATGTTTGTAATTTTAATAAATGCTAATTATTTTGTGATCAAACAGTTTTTTGCGTGGTAATATTTTTAGACAGCCCTCAATTTAAATATGTTTTATATATATTTTTTTCTTTAGGTCACTAAGATTGCTGTGGAATGTGGTATTAATGAAGAAAACCTAATTTACGTTCTCAATTACCTGAATGATCTTGGAGTCATTCTGTACTCCCCCACTAACAAGAAGTTGGAGAACACAGTTATTACTAACATCCATATGCTGATTGGTGTCTTCAT
>NW_022688012.1:321-788 GCF_011630105.1 Anneissia japonica | reverse complement strand
TAGGGCCTACTGTGTGGAGCCACAGTGGAGCTAAGCAATAACTAGCCCTTCTTAGCAGATCAACTAGATAAACAGTTTGGCTTTGACTGAATCAGTTTGTTTGTTAAGTGTAGGTTTCAGTTCTTTGATCCAAAGCATTTCTTTAATTAAGCAATCAAACTTGGATTTGCACTTAGATAAAACCTTGAAATAATTAACAGTTTCAGTACCACTAATATAATGATCTTTTAAAGCCCCATTCCCGGCAAAATTTCAATTTTTAAGAAAAATTTAATTTTTGTATAATGTTATAAAGATTTATAAATATAATACGGAATTGCTAGTTTAACTGAATTTAGAAAAAAAATGTAAAATAAGACTGAAATTTGATTTTTTGTGTTCCACACAAAAAATAAATGCGGATGAATTTTTCATGTTGATTTTGCGATAGGTCGTGAGAAGAAATATCATAGGCGCCGAAAACATTA
>NW_022688012.1:0-231 GCF_011630105.1 Anneissia japonica | reverse complement strand
CTTGTGAAATATAATATTTCATAGGAATTATTTCAAATTTGTTAAAAAACTGATTCTGACTGAGATTTTGACACTTAAACAAACATATCTCAGCCTAACCGAACGACCGCATTGTGCGAGATGCGAAGGACAAAAAGTAATCTCATTAGAGAGGGCGCACTTTATTGACTGTATAAAGTATACATAAAAGCGAGAGTATTCCAGTGGATGCGATCTACAACCTCTGAATTC
>NW_022688011.1:0-796 GCF_011630105.1 Anneissia japonica | reverse complement strand
ACATCATTCGGCATTGGATGAGACAATTAACCCATAATGTATGTTCTTTCCACAGCATTATGTTACACTAACCATGCTATGTTTTGCATTTCAGAACAGTTCCTGTGGTGCCTGTGCACCAGTCTGGCGATACCTCGTCCCTCTCATACAGGGCGAGCCTTTTTCTTTTGTGTATGTGGTTGTGGAGTCAAGGACTCCCATCTAAATTAAGACCTAATTGTCTTACCCAAAATTAATACCACCTACTGAGGTGTCTTCGAGCCAAATTCTATCCGAGCGCTACCGCTCTGTTTTAGAGATAAACCCATCTCTCATTGTGACTGTTACCAGCTGCTAGGGATCAACACATTCCTAGTGGCGTATGCATTTGAGATGTATACGGTAACTTTAGGCGTTTTTCTTTCTCGCCTGGGTGTATTCAAGGATCAACACATCTTTGAAGACCCTCGAAGACACAGGCTGTGCATGTGGGGGGTGTTCCAGCTCCTTTTTGCACGGGGATCTACCACAGTCCCCATCCCATTTATTTGTTTTTGGTCCATTCCGCGGGTCGTGGGATATATGGCACAGTCGAGCGTTTCGCTTCTCAGGATCCTCCCATTGTTTCAGAAAAGAGAAGGGGGAAGAGGGCAGTAGTAGAGGCCCAGTTTGAAACAAAATTTCAAGTAACCAGATCGTGTCAGAACGATGGAGGCCCCGCTCCGAACTTAACAAAAGAAAACAGGGGAGAATGTAGTGCCAGTGCCTGGACTAGTTGTAAACAAGAGTGACCTCTGACCCCGTGATGTCACGGACC
>NW_022688010.1:0-956 GCF_011630105.1 Anneissia japonica | reverse complement strand
CTGCTGCTATGGAAATACAGACTGAATCAAAGTGTATGTGTCATTGATCTTGCTGCCGGCCGAGTAATGCATAGCTCAAACCCTTTGTACGCCGCCCAGTGTTATAACCTGGCCAAACTCATGTTGTTGCCATGAGCATGGAGGAATAAATTCGTAGTAACAGGATAAACGCAATTTAATGCCACTACCTGCTTCTTTTAGAACTATTTATAGAAACAGTCCCACGGTTCTGCTGCTATGGAAATTGACTATTAAGAGTCATTGATCTTGCTGCCGGCCGAGTTATGCATAGCCCTACCCTTTGTACGGTGCCCAGTGATAACGACTCGACGTTACCATGGAAAAGCATAGAATAAACTAAGAAAATATCAGTCTCTGAATTTTTGTGTGCAATTAAATCTTATATTTATTATTTTCTTTCAGTCTCATTTTCAATTATATTTTATATTTGTTATATACATTTGAAAATGTATTTGGTACGATACAAAAATAAATTAATTACAATAAAGACAACAAGGAAGTGACAAACAGAAATTAAAAATCAAACAAGAACAACTCAGGCATGCTCATATCTGTCTCTTATACACATCTAGATGTGTATAAGAGACAGGATCTACTGTGTGTGTGTACAACAGTCGCTCCACACACTCCACACAGAAGGCCCTATTGATATGTTAATTAATTACTTTTTTATAAATTCTTAAAGTCAAGAGGATTAGAGAAAGTTTTCACACGGCTGGCAGTTGACGGCAGCCCCCTTGAAATTATAGCCGTATTGGGGATGTTACGCTTAACCATAATTTTCATGTCACAAATAGTATGGAGAGACCCATGATATTGGGTTGGGATTTTCTTATTGTCAAACGGGGCAGTTATTGATTTGAAAACTGGAGTTATTAAGATTGCTGATACTGTTACAACATTCCTTACTGACCGGCAAGTCACTTTACTGTACA